>NC_053025.1:389095914-389258396 GCF_003073215.2 Triticum urartu
TCCTCCCTCATGGAGGAACTTTGCTACCTTATTGAAGCATAAGAGGCGGGAATTTTCTGTTCAGGATCTCATTGGTACTCTTGATGTGGAAGAAAAGGCGAGAGCAAAAGACACACGTGTTTGAGGTATTGAGGGAGGATCTAGTGCCAATCTGGTACAGAAGAAAAACTTCCAGCCCCACAAGTTCAAGAATAAGGGCAAGTTTAATGGTAAAGCAAAGTTTGATGGGAAGAACAAGGTTGTACAACACACCAACTTCAATAAGAAGAATCACAAGAAGAAAGGTGTTTGTCATGTGTGTGGAGATCTTGATCATTGGTCTCCTAATTGCCCTAATCGTTATGACAAGCATCATCTTGGGAAAGGTGGCAAGACCGCTAATGTTGTCATTGGTGACATTGACATGAAGGATGTTGGTTATGGTATATCTCCCACTATTCTTTCAGTACGTCATTCCCCTGATTGGTTGATTGACACGGGTGCTAATGTGCATATATGCGGTGATATTTACATGTTTTCGTCTTATCAGACCGCAGGGACTTCAACCGTGCTGATGGGCAATTGTTACGGCATATCTCTCTCAAGGTAGTTTTGGTGATTGATGACAACGTGTTTGCGGACTAATCTTGTGCATTGAATTATTCTCAGATTCTCCCCTGGCACGAGACGCTTTCTTCCCCTCGGAGTGTATTTCAAGACGGTGTAGCTCTTTCGTTTCTTTCTAGGTGGACTAGTTGCGTAGAGGGCACCGTACTATCAAGAGGGGGTCCGCTGGGGTTTTGCTTGGGTGGAATCATCACGTACACATCAGCTTCTCACCCTCCGAGCTTTTCCTGTCCATTGAAGAGATCTCTCCTCTCTTCCTTGTTCTGTCTAGGTCTAAGCGGCAGTACTGCGCACCCAGCGGTAGTACCGCTGAGAAGCCACAAGCGGCAGTACCGCTTCGCAGCGGTAGTACCGCCGTGGCTCCACAGCAGTAGTACCGCTGCGGGCCTGGCACCTCCGCTGGTCCTCAGCGTATTTGAGAGATCCCTTCTCTCTCTCTCTCTCTCTTGCCCCAGCGGTAGTACCGCACTGCCTGCGGTACGCCGAAGGGTCACAAGCGGCAGTACCGCTCCACAGCAGTACTACCGCCCTTGACCCCACTGCCGTAGTACCGCTGGGTAGTTTGGCTCCCACCGCCTCGATTCGAGAGGTCTTTTTCTCGTGTCGGGTTTTGCGGCACTAGTCACGGTTGTAGTGGCGGTAGTACCATTCCAGGAGCGGTAGTACCACCCTACCACCACGGTAGTACCGCATTTGGGTCCATTCCCTACTAAATCTCCTCAGCGCGGCAGTACCGCTGGTTGGCGCGGCAGTACCGTCGCCTGGCGGTAGTACCGCCCCCTCTCAGCGGTAGTACCGCCCTGTGCGGGGCTGGTTGGTGGGGGGCAACGGGATTGTTGCCCCCACTATAAAAGGGAGTCCCCTTCCTCCTTCTCACCTACCTCTTCCTCCCCCAAGCTCCATTTATTGCTCAAGCTCCATTAAATACTCCAAGCTTCATTTCCGCCCGATCTATCTCTCTAGCCAATCAAATTTGTTGATTTGCTCAGGAGTGGTTGAGAAGGCCCCGATCTACACTTCCACCAAGGGATTTTCGATTCCCCCACTCATCCCTAGCGGATCTTGTTACTCTTGGGTGTTTGAGCACCCTAGACGGTTGAGGTCACCTCGGAGCCATATTCCATTGTGGTGAAGCTTCGTGGTCTTGTTGGGAGCCTCCGATTAAGTTGTGGAGATTGCCCCAACCTTGTTTGTAAAGGTTCGGTCGCCGCCTTCAAGGGCACCAATAGTGGAATCACGGCATCTTGCATTGTGTGAGGGCGTGAGGAGAATACGGTGGCCCTAGTGGCTTCTTGGGTAGCATTATGCCTCCACACCGCTCCAACGGAGACGTACTTCCCCTCAAAGGAAGGAACTTCGGTAACACATCCTCGTCTCCACCGGATCCACTCTTGGTTATCTCTTACCTTTACTTGTGCAAGCTCTTTATTGTTTCTACCCTTGCTTGCTTGTATGCTTGTTGTTATTGCATCATATAGGTTGCTCACCTAGTTGCACATCTAGACAACCTACTTTGATGCAAAGTTTAATTTGGTAAAGAAAAGCTAAAAATTGGTAGTTGCCTATTCACCCCCCCTCTAGTCAACCATATCGATCCTTTCAATTGGTATCAGAGCCTCGTATCTTTATTAAGGACTTTACCGTCCAAAGAGTATGGTTGATACTGTAGACGGTGTGGAGGAACACTCCGGTGTGAATCCGATCTCGTCTACGGGAGATGGGGGAACTTCGGTCTCTCGTGAGGAGTTCAATGTGGCCTTGTAGACATTGAAAACCTCCATGACGACCGAAGTTGAAAGCATGTTTACTAAATTTCTTGAGGGGCTTAAACTATCCACCGCACCGTTGAAAGTGGGTGATTCCGCCAACAAGGTGTCGGATGCTATCCCCGACAAGGGGGAAGCTAGTAGTGAAAAGGCTCCTTCTTCTAGTGGCAAGAATGGCACCGGCATCTTTGCCCATGTGGAACCACCACTTGTTTATGGTGGACCGGTTCCTTCCACTCATTTGAATCATGCCGGTCCTCCCCCTAAGATTGTGAAAAATGAGGATTTTGATTCTTGGGTTTACCGCTTTAAACGTCATTTAAATCATGTGAACACTAACCTTTGGAGAATCATTGAAGAAGGTTTCTATCCACATGATCCAAGCAACTTCACTCCTCGAGAAGCCGCGGACAATCAATTCAATGAGAATGCTCTCTTCATCATTCAAGATGCAATTCCACCCGAAGACCTACCTCATCTTCGTCCCTTCGCCTTGGCCAAAGATGAATGGCATTGTGTCGTGTCTCTCTACCGGGGAAGCGCAAGCATTCAACGCTCCAACTATGAAGTGGTACAAGATGAGGCCGATGAGTTTGCAATGAAGGAAGATGAAGAACCTCGTGAGCTTTATCGGAGAGTAACCAAACTCGCGGTCTCACTACGAGATCACGGGAGCAAGGACACGGATGACAATTGGATCAAGCGCAAATTCCTCAAGGCAATGATGCCCTACCACAAGGCCATGTCCTCCGTCATTCGTCAAAGACCGGACTTCCACACTTTGACCTCAAGCGAAGTGTTGGATGAGTTTGTGGCCATGAACATTTTGGACAAGACCGCCGACAATGCGGTGCTCCGTTCTCAATGGGCAAAGAAGCCTAACCTTGCATTGAAGGCCAAGCTCACCGTGGAAGAAGAAGAATAGGAAGAAGAGGAGAGCAACCCCGAAGATATGAAGTATGCATATCATGAACACATGGCACTTGCTTCAAGGCAATTTTGGAGCAAGAAAAACTCGAGGCCCAACTTTGGCAAAAACAACTCGAGTGGCACAAGGGGCAAGCAACGTGTAAGAACTTGCTACAATTGCGACAACGTGAGTCATTTCGTTGCGGAATGCCCGTATGAGAAGAGGGAAGACAATGGTGGCAAACTCATCCGAAAGGACAAGGCCAAGTCGTTCCCCAACAAGAACAACTTCACCAAGAAGACTCCTCCCAAGGCTTTGGTTGTGCAAGAAGAGTACAATGAGGATGATGACGATGATGAAGATGATGAGTCGGTTGCCATGGCCTCCGTTGCCATTGCAACAACGTCACGGGTGTCTCTCTTCGACTCACCCAACGAGAGCATCACCGCCAAGTGCCTCATGGCTAAAGCCACCAACAAGGTAACCTCCAACATCAAAACTACCATCATTAATCATCCTTCCCAAACGGATAGCATTAATGAACTTGAGGGAGCTAATGTGGAGGCTAATGAGTTTGAGGCTTTTATGGGCAAACTCAAGGGAAAATCCAAGAAGCACTTTGTTGCTCTCTTGGAACAACTTGGTGAGTCCAATGACATGATCGAGGCTCACGAAGACACCATCTCTAAGATGGAAGGGCATAGTCGTGACTATGCCGATGAGATTTCGGATCTTTCCAATGCTCTTGAGGAAGAGCGTGGTCTTCGTTTGGCTCTTGAGGAGTCACACAACGTTGATCATGCTAAGTTAAAGAAAGATTATGATCATGCCCTCATTGTTTCTCGTGTGCTAAATTCCGAGAAGGCCAAACTCGGGGTTGATCTTGCTAGACTCAAAGAGGAGTTTGATATACTTGACAAGGCCCACAAGGCCTTGAAGGGTATTCACGCTAGTCCCAAGGAGTCTCATGATCAACTCCAAGTGAAGCTAACTAAGGAGAAAGCAACTTTTCCTCATATGGTTTTAATTGATAATGCAAATGCTAATAGCCCGTGTTGTGAGCATATACATCTTGTTGAGGAAAATGCTAAGTTGAAGGAGCAACTTGAGAGAGGTCTTGCGACTTGCATACAAGGCAAGAAGAACCTCAACGATCTCTTGATCAACCAAAAGGGAGGTGTGGCCAAGGAAGGGGTTGGGTACGTGCCCGACTCCAAGAACAAGAAGAAGAATGACAAGACCAAACGACCTCCTCCCCTCATGCAAACCTTTGTGAGGGAGGGAGAGAGTGCCCCCGAGGAGAAAAAGAAGAACAATGTCAAGAAGGGCAATGTCATCCCTCCCAACAAAGCCGGCGATTTTAATCCTTCTTATGTGTTATGCCGTGCTAGTGATGGGCATGTTTATGCCAAATTTGTTGGTTCTCTTCATGAGTACATTGAATGGTCTATTTGGGTTCCTAAGACCCTTGTTACTAACATCAAAGGACCCATTACAAAATGGGTACCTAAAACCAAGCATTGATCTCTTTTAGGTGTTTGCTTCTGGTGGTGGATCATGGTTGCTCGATAGCGGAGCTACAAATCATATGACCGGAAGCAAGGACTTGGTGGTGGACGTGCACAAAGTTCCATCTATGCCCACCAATGTCGAGTGGGGTGACGCCTCATCCTCTAAGGTATTGGGACTTGGCAAGGTGGTCATCTTTCATGATCTCACGATCGAGAAGGTCATGCTTGTTGAGTCCCTTGCATACAATTTACTTTCCGTTCGTCAACTTGCAATCATGGGCTTTGCCACTTTCTTTGATATCGATACCGTGGCCCTCTTGTGGAGCAAGACTCTTAAAGTAGATTTTGTTGGGCATGTCGAGAATGGTCTATATGCGATTAACTTTTTGGAGCGACCCACTAAGACCGCGACATGCCTAATGGCTGAAGTTGATGTGGGATGGCTTTGGCATCGCCGTTTGGCCCATGTCAATATGAGATCTTTGCAAAGTCTCCTCAAGGGGGACCATGTCCATGGACTAACGAATGTTAGCTTTGTTAAAGATCGTGCTTGCAGTGCCTGTATCGAAGGAAAGCTACATGAGAAGGCTCACCCTCCCACGACTATCATTTATTCAAAGAGGCCCTTGGAGCTCCTTCACATGGATCTTTTTGGGCCCCCATCCTTCGATAGTCTTGGAGGTAGGAAGTATTGCTTGGTGATTGTGGATGACTACTCAAGGTACACATGGGTGTATTTCTTCAAGAGGAAGAGCGAGACCCAACAAACTGTCATTGACTTTGCAAATGAAGCACAACATCAACACAATGCAAAGATCTTGACAATAAGAAGTGACAACGGCACCGAGTTCAAGAACTACACCTTGGATGAATTTCTTAGTGATGAGGGAATCAAGCATCAATATTCCGCACCATACACCCCTCAACAAAACGGTCTTGCGGAGAGGAAGAACCGGACGTTGATGGATGCGGCAAGGACCATGATGGCGGAGTTCAAGTCTCCATACAACTTTTGGGCCGAAGCCATCAACACCGCGTGTCATGCATCCAATCGGCTCTACCTTCGCAAGGGCTTGAACAAGACCCCATATGAGATACTCACCGGTAACAAGCCCAACCTCAAGTACTTCCGGGTATTCGGGTGTAAGTGTTTCATTCTCAAGAAAGGTGTTCGGTTGTCTAAATTTGAGGCTAGAGCTTATGAGGGCATATTTGTTGGTTATGCTACAAACTCTCATGCTTACCGTGTCCTCAATAAATCCACGGGACTTATTGAGGATACGTGTAACGTGGAGTTTGATGAGAATAACGGCTCCCAAGTGGAGCAAAGTGGCACTTGTGATGTAGGTGATGAAATTCCTCCTCAAGCCATAAGAAGAATGGGTGTTGGTTTCATCCTACCCATTGAGGAACCCCTTGTGGCCGAAGGAGAAGGACAATGCTCCACTCAAGTGGAGCCATCACCAACCCAAGCCCCACATGCTTCCGAAGAACAAAGTGAAGGCCCTCAACCTCATGAGAAAGACCAAGGACAAGATAATACTCAAGACGGTGTTGACACACCAAGTGATGCCCAAGGTCAAGTTCTCTCCCCCGAGCAAGTTCAAGATCAAGAACAAGTTCATGACGGAGCTCAAGATGATCAAGTAACTGCTCCTCAACTCACCACCGAGGAGGAATTAGAGCGTCGTGCCGCCAAGGTTGCTTCCAAGCTCTCCACCAAGGATCATCTCATGACGAATGTGCTTGGAAGCTTAATAAAGGGGGTAAGCACTCGTAGACAATTAGCAAATTATTGTGAGCATCACGCGTCTGTCTCTTGTGTGGAGCCCCACAAGGTCTATGAGGCGCTAGAAGATCCGGATTGGCTCAATGCCATGCACGAAGAACTCAACAACTTCGAGCGCAACAAAGTGTGGAGATTGGTGCTAAGGCCAACGGGGAACCATAATGTCATTGGAACCAAGTGGATATTCAAGAACAAGCAAGATGCCCATGGGATTATCATTCGCAACAAGGCTCGTTTGGTAGCACAAGGCTACTCCCAAGTCGAGGGTATCGACTACGGTGAAACCTTTGCTCCCATTGCTCGTCTTGAATCCATTCGCATGTTGATTGCATATGCTTCTCATCATAACTTTAAGTTACAACAAATGGATGTGAAGAGTGCTTTTCTTAATGGTCCCATTAATGAATTGGTTTACGTCAAGCAACCCCCCGGGTTCAAGGATCCCTACTTTCCCGATCATGTGTATCAACTCGATAAGGCACTCTATGGCCTTAAACAAGCCCCACGTGCGTGGTATGACCACCTTACCAAGTTGTTACAAGACCATGGTTTTGAAGTTGGGCTAATCGACCCCACTCTTTTTACTAAGAAGGTCAAAGGGGGGTTGTTTGTGTGCCAACTATACGTTGATGACATTATCTTTGGTTCTCCTAACAAAGCTTTCAATGAGGAATTTGCCGCTCTCATGACCTCAAAGTTCGAGATGTCCTCCATGGGAGAGTTGAAGTTCTTTCTAGGGTTCAAAGTGAAGCAAAGAAGAGAAGGAACTTTCATCAATCAATCCAAATACACTCAAGACATGCTCAAGAGATTCAAGCTAAGTGACATCAAGCCGGCTTCCACTCCAATGCCCACCAAGTGCCAACTTGACTTAGATCCCAATGGTAAAGTGGTGGATCAAAAGGTATATCGTTCCATGATTAGATCCTTGCTTTACCTTTGTGCATCTAGACCGGACATCATGTTGAGTGTGGGAATTTGTGCACGGTTTCAAGCAGCACCTAAGGAAAGTCACTATGTGGCGGTCAAACGAATCTTTCGATATTTGGCTCATACCCCAAACTTTGGCTTATGGTACCCAAGAGGATCAAACTTCAAGCTTGTAGGGTACTCGGATTCCGATTGGGCGGGAGACAAAGTGGATAGGAAGTCCACTTCCGGAGGGTGCCAATTCCTTGGTTGCTCTTTGGTAAGTTGGTCTTCCAAAAAGCAAAGTTGTGTGTCTCTCTCGTCCACCGAAGCGGAGTATGTGGCGGCCGGTAGTTGTTGTGCACAACTCTTATGGATGAGGCAAACTTTAAAGGATTACGGTGTCACTTGTGACAAAGTGCCTCTTTGGTGTGACAATGAAAGTGCCATCAAGATCTCTCTCAACCCAGTGCAACACTTCAAGATGAAGCATATTGAGATCCGGTATCACTTCATCCGGGATCACATTAGGCAAGGAGAGATCGAGCTCAACTACGTCAACACTCATGATAACCTTGCAGATATCTTCACGAAGCCCTTGGGTGAAGCAAGATTTCGCGAGTTAAGGCATGAGCTAAGTATCATTGATTCAAGCAATGTTGCTTGAACTCGTGCACACCCTATCACGCTCAACTTGTTGTCTAGTTTAGGTGTAGGCATGGACATAGGGGAAGTGTTGTTCTCTCAATGAACTCTCCCTCCCCCCATTATGCATAAATTGATCAAGTCTTTCACCTTAGCCATTGTTGATGGCACTTGTGCTTCAAAGACGAGTTTTGGTCATGGGCCCAAGGTTAAAATCTTCGCGGTGCCATACCTTTTGACTCAAACATAGGTGGCCTCGGCCACCGCCCTCTTTTGAAGAGGTGTGTCTTGGTCGTTTGCTATTGTGCTTTGTTGTTTCTCTCTTGCCGTTTTTGTCGTTTCATCGAGCTAAAGCCGTGTCTGTTTAGTTGTCGTGGCGTGCTGGGCGGTACTACCGCTGGTGGTGCACGGTACTACCGCTTATAAGCGGTACTACCGCCCCCCAGCGTGGTACTACCGCTGAGGGACGGGACCTGAGGGTTAAGTCGAGGCAGGGGGAGGTTTCTTCTCCCCCATACCCATTCACTTCGCCCCTCTTGTCTCTTCCTCTCTCCAGCCTCCTCTTGCCGCGGGAGGGCTCCGGCGGATCTTCGTCTCCGGGGCGTCCCTCTCCATTTCCTTTGGTGGAGTCGATCCCCACCTCGTCCTCTTGCCATGGATGCCGGTATTGCCCCCGTTCCTTCTTTCGTTTTTTCTCCTTTTAGTTCTTGTTTCTTAGGGGCAATGGTGGTTGGATCTCTAGATTTTTGGCGAAATCTAGGCATGAGTTGGTTGGAGAAGGCAACTAGACTTTCTAGATTAGAGTTTGGTAGGATTATTTTTGAATTTGGTAGGCCAGTAGTGCCGAATCTGACCACGGTAGTAGGAAACCACTGTTTCACCGCCTCATGCTATGAAACTGCTATTTATCCGCCTCAAGCCGTACTACCGCTCCCTTTGGAGCGGTACTACCGCTTGACCTAGAGCGGTACTACCGCTCCCTTTGGGGCGGTACTACCGCGGGCAGGTCATGGTACTACCGCTGCATGCCAATTTCCATCATTCTCCTGCCTTACCTTGATCTTTTTGTTGTGTTTGTTGGCTTATGCTCGTTCTTTCTGCTTGTTTCGCGTTGTTCTTGTGTTTGGCTCCAGGTGATGACCGTTCCGAGCAGCAAGGTCGCCGTATCAACCCTGAGCGTGCCACATCAAAACGCTACCGCACCTCAGAGCCTGCCGGTGGTTCCTCGAGCACCCAACCGCCTCCAGCAAGTGCTTCTGCAAGTGTTCCTCCACCTCCTCAGCAATCAAAGCGAGCCGCCAACAAGCCAAAAGGGAAGACTGTGACTGAGATGACCAACAAGGAGTTTTGGGAGAAGCGTCGCCGCAACCCCTATGCGGTGGACCAAGAACCCACTTTGGTCAACCGCCCGTTCTGGAACCATTTTCAGTTTGCCATCTACTTTGATGTGATCAAGGCCAAGAAGAATCTTTTTGTTGATGTTCGCTCCATTGACACTGATGCTATGGAGAAGGATTCGGAGTACTTTGGCGAAGCTCTTCAGATGTGCACTCAGCTAAACATTCTCAGGATCATGCAATTCAATAAGGATTTTGATGCGGATTTGGTGGCTCAATTCTATGCCACCGTCCACCTTGGGACGGATGTCGACAGGACTCTGACATAGATGACCAATGGCAAGATACTTTCTGTCAAGTGGAAGGCTTTCATGGAGTTACTTGATGTGGTGGATACCGGGCTTGAGACTCCTGTCAGTTTCTGTCCTCGCCGCAATGCTACATCCACCCACAAGCAAGCCCTTTGGCCCTACTGCACTATGAAGGTTCACCCAGTTACTCAGAAGAAGACCTATGAGCTGTCTCCGTATCTAGACATTCTTCATCGCATATTCCGTGAGACTCTCTTCCCTCGGATCGGGAATCTGGATATGGTCCACTCTTACCTCGTGGACATGCTCCTTTTCTGTCAGCATGAGAAGGAAGCAAGCACTGGAGAGAGCCTGGATATCTCTCATGTCATGTGGTCTGAACTTCTATCTGCCGTGTCTGAGCGCAAGTGTCCTATCTATGGTCCATTCATCATGAGGCTCATTGAGAGGGCCTGGGCACAGACTTATCCCAGAGTGCTGCTAGAGATTGGAGACTTGGTGTCTCATGAGATCAAGCGTCTGAGGAAGAAGGACAACTGGACAGTGCCTCACACAGGGGGTCCATCTGCTACTGCTGCCACAGGGGGTCCGTCTGCTGATGCTGCTGCTGCTGCTGCCATGGGGACCGAGGGTGAGGCTGCTACTGATGATCATGAGGAGAACTTTGGCCCCTCTAGTGCAGAACCGTCGTGGGCACAGAAGCTTAAGCGCAAGATGAAGAAGCTTTTCTGCATGGAGTCTCATGGTCAGTACATGACTCATGTGGCGGAGAAGCATGCCAGGACGCGCCACAAGGAGCTCATGCGTCAGATGGGAGCAACTGTTGTCAGTGGGTCTGAGGGTCAGATCACTGAAGAGGAGGACTGGATTCATCAGAATTGCCACTGGACTGACTCCGATGCCGAGCAGTTT
Source organism: Triticum urartu (assembly GCF_003073215.2). Classification (NCBI taxonomy): domain Eukaryota; kingdom Viridiplantae; phylum Streptophyta; class Magnoliopsida; order Poales; family Poaceae; genus Triticum; species Triticum urartu. Next base: position 389,106,611 of record NC_053025.1, read on the forward strand.
TCGACCCATGATGAAGATGCAGAGATGTGATGTTCGAGACCTTCCCCTCCCATCACCTGGAGTCGTAGTGTCACTCTATGCCCTTTTTGGTGTCTCGCTGCCAAAGGGGGGGAGAGTGTAGGGATTTGCTTCTTGTGTCGTGCTTTGAGTCGTCTTGTGTTTTCTTGTGTGTTCCTTCTTTGGTTTGGTTTGGTGTGAGACCTAAGTCCTAGTCATATGGTGTAAGACATATGCTCCCTATCGCTACCTTATTACTTATGTCACTTCAGAGTACTGTAGTTTATATTGAGATGCATGCTTGTCCTGTTTATTCTCTTCTCTCATATATCTTGTGCTTAGTGTTGTTGGACTATAAAATATAGGGGGAGTGTTGATCCGAATGTGTGTGTCGTGCCTTATCTTGGTGCACAAATTTTGGGGGAGCCCGTCTATATTTTGTAGTTCTTAGTTTTATTCGTTTTAATTCTTTTCCTTGCACAAATCCCTTGTTGTCAACAATCCACCAAAAAGGGGGAGATTGTTACGGCATATCTCTCTCAAGGTAGTTTTGGTGATTGATGACAACATGTTTGCGGACTAATCTTGTGCGTTGAATTATTCTCAGATTCTCCCCTGGCACGAGACGCTTTCTTCCCCTCGGAGTGTATTTCAAGACGGTGTAGCTCTTTCATTTCTTTCTAGGTGGACTAGTTGCGTAGAGGGCACCGTACTATCAAGAGGGGGTCCGCTGGGGTTTTGCTTGGGTGGAATCATCACGTACACATCAGCTTCTCACCCTCCGAGCTTTTCCTGTCCATTGAAGAGATCTCTCCTCTCTTCCTTGTTCTGTCTAGGTCTAAGCGGTAGTACATCGCACCCAGCGGTAGTACCGCTGAGAAGCCGCAAGCGGCAGTACCGCTTCGCAGCGGTAGTACCGCCGTGGCTCCACAGCAGTAGTACCGCTGGGGGCCTGGCACCTCCGCTGGTCCTCAGCGTATTTGAGAGATCCCTTCTCTCTCTCTCTCGCCCTAGCGGTAGTACCGCACTGCCTGCGGTACTACGGCCGAAGGGTCACAAGCGGCAGTACCGCTCCACAGCGGTACTACCGCCCTTGACCCCACTGCCGTAGTACCGCTGGGTAGTTTGGCTCCTACCACCTCGATTCGAGAGGTCTTTTTCTCGTGTCGGGTTTTGCAGCACTAGTCACGGTTGTAGTGGCGGTAGTACCGTTCCAGGAGCGGTAGTACCGCCCTACCACCGCGGTAGTACCGCATTTGGGTTCGTTCCCTACTAAGTCTCCTCAGCGCGGCAGTACCGCTGGTTGGCGCGGCAGTACCGTCGCCTGGCGGTAGTACCGCCCCCTCTCAGCGGTAGTACCGCCCTGTGCGGGGCTGGTTGGTGGGGGGCAACGGGATTGTTGCCCCCACTATAAAAGGGAGTCCCCTTCCTCCTTCTCACCTACCTCTTCCTCCCCCAAGCTCCATTTATTGCTCAAGCTCCATTAAATACTCCAAGCTTCATTTCCGCCCGATCTATCTCTCTAGCCAATCAAATTTGTTGATTTGCTCGGGAGTGGTTGAGAAGGCCCCGATCTACACTTCCACCAAGGGATTTTCGATTCCCCCACTCATCCCTAGTGGATCTTGTTACTCTTGGGTGTTTGAGCACCCTAGACGGTCGAGGTCACCTCGGAGCCATATTCCATTATGGTGAAGCTTCGTGGTCTTGTTGGGAGCCTCCGATTAAGTTGTGGAGATTGCCCCAACCTTGTTTGTAAAGGTTCGGTCGCCGCCTTCAAGGGCACCAATAGTGGAATCACGGCATCTCGCATTGTGTGAGGGCGTGAGGAGAATACGGTGGCCCTAGTGGCTTCTTGGGGAGCATTGTGCCTCCACACCACTCCAACGGAGACGTACTTCCCCTCAAAGGAAGGAACTTCGGTAACACATCCTCGTCTCCACCAGATCCACTCTTGGTTATCTCTTACCTTTACTTGTGCAAGCTCTTTATTGTTTCTACCCTTGCTTGCTTGTATGCTTGTTGTTATTGCATCATATAGGTTGCTCACCTAGTTGCACATCTAGACAACATACTTTGATGCAAAGTTTAATTTGGTAAATAAAAGCTAAAAATTGGTAGTTGCCTATTCACCCCCCCCCCTCTAGTCAACCATATCGATCCTTTCAGCAATGGTTCAAGTGCTTCTGTTCGTGGTGGTGGTACGATCGATCTGAAGTTTACTTCAGGGAAGATCGGGCGGCTGAAGAATGTGCATTATGTCCCCTCTGTCAATAAAAATCATGTTAGTGGATCTCTTATATGTAGAGATGGCTTCAAGCTTGTCATTGAGCCGAATAAATTTGTAATATCCAAGTATGGAACCTTTGTTGGTAAAGGCTATGAGTCAGGAGGCCTTTTTCGTTTATCCTTGTCAGATGTTTGCAATAAAGTTGTTAATCATGTTTGCAACAATAGTGAATCAAATGTGTGGCATTCACGTCTCTGTCGTGTTAACTTTGGTTGCATGTCGCGACTAGCAAAATTGAACTTAATCCCTAGTTTCACCACTTTCAGGATCTAAGTGTCAAGTTTGTGTGCAAGCTAAGCAACCTCGTAAGTCTCACACGATTGCGGAAACGAGAAATCTTGCACCACTAGAGCTCATACATTCAGATCTATGTGAAATGAATGGTGTTTTGACAAAAGGTGGAAAGAAATATTGAAGGAAATATGCCCTAGAGGCAATAATAAAGTTATTATTTATTTCCTTATTTCATGATAAATGTTTATTATTCATGCTTTGTAACATCCCAAAATTCTAAATTTTGGAATGTTATATTAAATAAATAATTGTGATTGTTTGTTTGATTTTTGTGTGAAACTGAGTGGAAATTGAAACTTTTTGAAAGTTGAATGAGAGGGAATCAAAGGACTTTCCCAAAACTTTCATCTTGCATTTTGATTTCCCTGAGTTCAAATTCATTTCATTACAAAACCCTAGAGTGAAGATAATATGACCTCTTCCATTTAAAGAAATGAAAAGGGGTTTGAAAATGATTTGAATTCCATTTTGAAATATTTCAAACTTAGAAACTTTAAGCAACTCAATGAGTACATGAGGGAAGATAAAATGACTTCTTCATATTTGAGGAAAGAGAGTTGGAAGTTTCAAAGAAATAATTTGGAAGTCACTTTGAAGTTATTTGAAATTTCCAAATTCAAATCCAATTGGGAGTTATTTGAGTTTCTACTCAAAATAGTTTTCCCCTAAAAATAAATAAACGGAAATAAGGGTAAAATGATTCCCTTCAATGGAAAATTAGGAGAAAATAAATTTGAAATCATTTTTCTATTTTAAAAATGATTTGTATGGATTTTAAACGCAAATCTAGCACTGTTTGACTTTTATGAATTTTTATAGAATTTAGTTGAACTTGAAAAATAGTTCATCTTATTTCTGCTATTTCTCTGAGCATTTTGGTATATAATATGCCTATATAGTTTTTTTTATTATTACTCAGTTTGTTTGTTTTTCTGATTGTTAAAAAAAAGAGAGAAACTTTTTATTAAAAAACAAATCTCTGACCGGTTAGGCCACCGGCCCAGCCAGCCAGACAAGCGCTAGGAGGCCTAGCGGCCCAGCCGGCAATTGGCCCGAGCCGTCTCAGCAGCACCCAGGCCGCCCGAGGCCTTACGCCTCGCTCGCCCGCGCCCCTCTTCCCTCGCTCGCTCTCTCCCACAGCCGCTGCCAGTGGGGCCCGCAACCCATCGTCCCCAACCTCCCGCTCAATCCGCTCGGGATGAGCTCGCGAGCGCGCTCGCCCGAAACCGTCGGCCGCCTTCCGCTCGAATGAGCTTATCCGCCGCTCCCAGCGCTCCTACCTTCGCCTATAAAAGCCCCGGGACGCCCTCGTCCGATCCCGCCCCTCCTCTACTCCCCATGTCGCACGTAGCCGCCTCCCCGCCCATTCGAATCTCGCCGGAGCCGAGCCGCCTCGTTATCGATTTCGTCGCCTGTGGTGCACCTGAGCCCTTCTTTTCTTTGTAAACCTACTCCCCGAGCCAGTACACTTCGTTTTGACATGATGGTTTTGCCTCTAGGTCACCGGAGCCGCCGCCTGGACGACCCGCGCTCTCGCCGGAGCACCGGAGCTCCGCCTCCTCCCTTTGCTCATCGCTGGCACCCCCGCCGCCCGCCGACCCCACCAACAAGACGCCCGCGCCCCGCCGGACCCCGCCGCCTCCTTCCCCGCCGCTAAGGACCGCCGGAGCCGCCGCCCCGTCCGCCGCCCGACGCCCGCGGCGCCGTCCCCTGTCGTTGTCGTCGAGGTAAGAAGCCGTTCGCCCGGTCCGTTTTTTTTTGTGTTAAATCGGTTAACACCAGTTTTTAAATAAACCATGCGGTTTAGTTAAACCGACCTCGATTTTGTTGTATTAAGCCGCTGCCGCTGGTTTGCCTATTTAGTGGTCGTTCGCCGTTTAGCCTAAGCCGTGAACACTGCTCAGCCACCCAGAAGCCGCCACATGGCCAGGGACCTGGTCGCGAATAAAACTTTCACAGTCAGGTCCCTATAAATTTCAGTTTAGCCCCTAAAGTTCGAATGGTTGTATCTTTTCAACCGTAAGTCCAGATTAGATGAAACCAGCGGCAAAATGTTCGTATCGAATAGCTTTATCCAGATAACCAACTTTGAAAACTTTTGGCCAATTTCAAAGTTGAATTTATTCAGGTTTGAATTCAAACTTCAACTGGCCATATCTCCTAAACCGTAGCTCCGATTGATGTGATTCTTTTTGCACCGTGTCACTGTAGCCAAACCCTATCACCTAGACCTTTCTCAAAATATTTTCACACACCTAGTGTCTGTCCATGATAGTTTTATTACTATGCCAAGTATGCACGATAGATCACATCACGGTTTTGCACCTTATGTCACTTATTGTTAGCACCTCGAATTATTTGCATGCAAGTTATGTGTGTTGGGTTTCCATTTGGTTTTCCGAGTCTTTTGTGTTGCATGTTATTGCTCTCTAGAATAATTGCTTATGTATGTTATTTTACTTTGACGATAGACTGTCCGGAGTGCGAAGCCGAGTACTATCGATCTCTAGAATTCAACTACCAGTATCAAGGCAAGTTCACATTTGACCATTCTTCCAATTACCTATGTTTTATATTATGCACTTAGTCCTTTTGTGGTAGGATTGCATGGTAGGATTTATTGTTGCCAGATGGCTATGCCGTTACCTAGTAGTTCATTTGAGGTAGGTCTGATCTATACATCCTTGTCACTGTCATGTAAATTTATTCTTGCCTCGCTAAATGTAGACGTGGTTTGGGAAGCGAACATGGTGAGACATGAGTGACAAAGTAGTAATCAGGACCAAGACTTGTAAATGAACTACCTGGGCGGTATTTGGTTTGAATGGTGGCGAAGTACAGTGGGAGCATGCATGGTTAATCCATGGTGGTGCACCACTAGTGGTCGGCCGCCCAGGCTCAAAGAGATCAATCGTATTCTCATGTCTAGAAGCTTACGTGTGCAGCCACAAGCCAATATGGGCTCTGGCTTAGTTGAGTAGTTAGTGTGACCCCTTCCGGGATGGGCTAGCAGATGTAGAATGAGTAGGTGTACCAGCCTATCCATGGGTTAAGGGGAAATACTTTCGAAAGACTATGTCTCGGTCATCCTGTTCTCAAACACCAGGCAGTGCGAGAATTTCAAGGGAGGCGATCGAGTCTTGTGGGGAAAAGTGCGCAAACCTCTGCAGAGTGTTAAAAACCTAATCGATTAGCCATGTCCCCGGTTACGGACAACTTGATCATCTAGTAGTGGAAATGCTGGGAGATCTCATCACTCTTAATTAAACATTTGGGTTTTAAATGAAACTTTGGGAATGGATTAAGTTGGGTTTACCAACTCATCCTATGCTATATTGTAGTGGTAGAATAATATCTTTTATTCTAGGGGAAAACTAGCTTTATGCAAAAACTAAACTTAGAGCTTTCCACCAGCCAAATTGCATGTACAATATAGGTTCATTATTCTTATGATGTGACTTGCCAGTACATTCAATGTACTAACCTACAGGGCTGCAACGTCTTATGTTGCAGGAATTTTTTTACGATGAGTAAGAGTTACGTTGTAGGGTTACGGTCTACACTCAACTTGTCGTTGGCGTTGATGGACTCCACACCCTTATGTTTGTTTCCGCTGAGACTTATGAGGTATATATCAGTTCTACATTATTTATACATGTGATTGCACTTTGATATATACATTGATGTACTGTGTGTGCCAGCATACCGATCCAGGGATGGCACGGATACACAGAGGCTTGACCGATTGAGGTCGGTCGCTACATGCTAGAATTGTATTAACCGGAAACATAATACATGTGTGAATACATAGACAAACAGAGTGTCACTAGTATGCCTCTACTTGACTCGTTGAATCAAAGATGGTTAAGTTTCCTATCCATAGACATGAGTTGTCATTTGATTAACGGGATCAAATCATTAGGAGAATGATGTGATTGACTTGACCCATTCCGTTAGCTTAGCACTTGATCGTTTAGTATGTTGCTATTGCTTTCTTCATGACTTATACATGTTCCTATGACTATGACATTATGCAACTCCCGTTTACCGGAGGAACACTTTGTGTGCTACCAAACGTCACAATGTAACTGGGTGATTATAAAGGTTCTCTACAGGTGTCTCCGAAGGTACTTGTTGACTTGGCGTATTTCAAGATTAGGATTTGTCACTCCGATCGTCGGAGAGGTATCTTTGGGCCCACTCGGTAATACACATCACTATAAGCCTTGCAAGCATTGTAACTAATGAGTTAGTTGCGGGATGATGTATTACGGAACGAGTAAAGAGACTTGCCGGTAACGAGATTGAACTAGGTATTGAGATACCGACGATCGAATCTCGGGCAAGTAACATACCGATGACAAAGGGAACAACGTATGTTGTTATGCGGTTTGACCGATAAAGATCTTCGTAGAATATGTAGGAGCCAATATGAGCATCCAGGTTCCACTATTGGTTATTGACCGGAAACGTGTCTCGGTCATGTCTACATAGTTCTCGAACCCGTAGGGTCCGCACGCTTAAAGTTCGGTGACGATCGGTATTATGAGTTTATGTGATTTGATGTACCGAAGGTAGTTCGGAGTCCCGGATGAGAACGGGGACATGACGAGGAGTCTCGAAATGGTCGAGACGTAAAGACCGATATATTGGATGACTATATTCGGACATCGGAAAGGTTCCGAGTGATTTGGGTATTTTTCGGAGTACCGGGGAGTTACGGGAATACGGGAAGAAGTATTGGGCCTCAATGGGCCAAGTGGTGGAAGAGAGGAGGCAGGGCGAGCGGCCCCCCTAGCCCAAACCGAATTGGACTAGAGGGTCGGCCCCCTTTCCTGCTTTTCCTCCCTCTCCTTCCTTCTCCCCTTTCCCCTTCCTTTCCTCCTCCTAGTAGGAGTAGGAAAGGGGAGTCCTACTCCTACTAGGAGGAGGACTCCTCTCCTGGCGTGCCTTACAGGGCCGACCGGCCTTCCCCCTTGCTCCTTTATATACGGGGGCAGGGGGGCACCTCTAGACACACAAGTTGATCTGTTGATCTCTCCCAGCCGTGTGCGGTGCCCCCCTCCACCATATTCCACCTCGGTCATATCGTAGTGGTGCTTAGGCGAAGCCCTGCGTCGGTAGCAACATCATCACCATCATCACGCCGTCGTGCCGACGGAACTCTCCCGTGAAGCTCTGCTGGATCGGAGTTCGCGGGATGTCATCGAGCTGAACGTGTGCTGAACTCGGAGGTGCCGTACGTTCGGTACTTGGATCGGTCGGATCGTGAAGACATATGACTACATCAACCGCGTTGTGCTAACGCTTCCGCTTTTGGTCTACGAGGGTACATGGACAACACTCTCCCCTCTGTTGCTATGCATCACCATGATCTTATGTGTGCGTAGGAATTTTTTTGAAATTACTATGTTCCCCAACAAATATGTCATGATGTTAATTGATGACTTCACTAGATACTGCCATGTGTATCTTTTGAAATCTAAGGATGAAGCTTTGAACTTTTTCAATATCTATATAGTTGAAGTGGAAAACCAACTTGATCGTAAAATCAAGAGGCTTAGGTCCGACCGTGGTGGAGAGTATTTTTCCAATGAATTTGATTCTTTTTTTGTGGAACATGGTATAATCCATGAGAGGACGCCTCCCTACTCACCTCAGTCAAATTGGGTAGTCGAAAAAAGAATCGTACTCTAACTGATTTGGTTAATGCCATGTTAGACACATCGGGTCTCTCCAAGGCATGGTGGGGGGAGGCGATATTGACTGCATGTCATGTCCTAAACCGAGTTCCCACAAAGAACAAAGAGATAACTCCATTTGAGGAATGGGAGAAGAAAAGTTTAAAACTCTCTTATCTACGAACCCGGGGTTGTTTTGCGAAAGTCAATGTGCCAATTCCAAAGAAGCGTAAGCTTGGACCAAAAACTATGGATTGTGTTTTCCTGGGATATGCTTTCCGTAGCATTGGCTATAGATTCTTGGTTGTAAAATTTAAGGTATCTGACATGCATGTTGGTACAATAATGGAGTTGAATGATGCAACTTTCTTTGAAGATATCTTTCCCATGAAGGATATGGCTAGCTCATCAAATCAGAAGATGCCCAGTTCATTGAATCAGGAATTAGTTACAATTACTGAACCTACCATTTTGATCGAACACTCTATAAATCCTGTGGAGGAGAACAATGAAGTTTCTACTAGGAGCAAGAGACAGAGGACTGCAAAGTCCTTTGGTGATGATTTTCTTGTGTATCTCATAGATGACACTCCTAGTTCTATTTCAGAGGCCTATGCATCGGAAGATGCTGACTACTGGAAGGAAGTGATCCGTAGTGAGATGGATTCCATCTTGGCAAATGAAACTTGGGACATAATTGATCGTCCTTATGGGTGCAAACCTATAGGGTGCAAATGGGTATTCAAGAAGAAGCTTAGGACTGATGGTACTATCGAGAAGTACAAGGCACGACTCGTGGCCAAGGCTTATACCCAAAAGGAAGGAGACGACTTCTTTGATACTTACTCACCTCTGGCTTGACTGACCACTATTCGAGTACTACTTTCATTAGCTGCCTCACATGGTCTTCTCGTTCATCAAATGGATGTTAAGACTACTTTCCTAAATGGAGAGTTTGAATAGGAAATTTATATGTAACAACCTGATGGGTTTGTAGTAGATGGTCAGGAAGGAAAAGTGTGCAAGTTGGTGAAGTCTTTGTATGGACTTAAGCAAGCACCCAAGCTGGCATGAGAAGTTTGAAAGAATTTTAACAATTGCGGGCTTTGTTGTAAATGAAGCTGATAAATGTGTGTACTATCACCATGGTGGGGCGAGGGAGTTATCCTTTGCTTGTATGTTGATGACATACTGATTTTTGAAACAAATCTGAATGTTATTAAGGAGGTCAAAGATTTCCTATCTCGTTGTTTTGAGATGAAGGATTTAGGAGTGGTTGATGTCATTCTGAACATCAAGTTGTTGATAGACGATGGTGGTGGGATTACATTGCTTCAATCTCACTATGTGGAAAAGATCTTAAGTCGCTTTGGCTACAGTGACTACAAGCCCTCTCCAACACCATATGATGCTAGCCTGTTGCTTCGAAAGAATCGAAGAATTGCTAGAGATCAATTGAAGTATTCTCATATTATTGGCTCGGTTATGTACTTAGCAAGTTCTACAAGACCTGCCATCTCTTTTGCTATTAGCAAACTGAGTTGGTTTGTCTCCAAACTAGGAGATGTGCATTGGAAAGCTCTAGAGAGAGTTATGCGTTACTTGAAAGGCACTGCGAGTTATGGAATTCACTACACTGGGTACCCAAAGGTACTAGAAGGGTATAGTGACTCAAACTGGATGTAACACCCACGATGCGGCTATATCTCCCACATGTCGGAGCACGACTTAGAGGCATAACCGCATTGTAGGCAATGTCGCAAGAGGGGTAATCTTTACACATCCCATGTACTGAATAAGAAAGAGGTACAGAGTTGGCTTACAATCGCCACTTCAAACAATACATAAATATAGCATTAAATCATCCAGATACAATCAAGGTCCGACTATGGAACCAAAATAAAGACAACCCCAAATGCATAAGATCCCCGATCGCCCCAACTGGGCTCCACTACTGATCGTCTGGAAAGGAAACGTAGTAACGTCATGAGTCCTCATCGAACTCCCACTTGAGCTTAGTCGCATCCCCTGGAATGGTATCATCGGTACCTGCATCTCGTTTTGGAAGTAATCTGTGAGTCACGGGGACTCGGGAATCTCACACCCTCGCGATCAAGACTATTTAAGCTTATGGGTAGGGAAAAGGTATGAGGTGGAGCTGCAGCAAGCACTAGCATATATGGTGGCTAACTTACGCAAATGAGAGCAAGAAGAGAAGGCCAAAGCACGGTCGGGAATCTATGATCAAGAAGTGATCCTAGAACTACTTACGTTCAAGCATAACCTGAGACCGTGTTCTCTTCCCGGACTCCGCCGAAAAGATACCATCACGGCTATACACGCTGTTGATTCATTTTAATTAAGTTAAGTCTCAAGTTCTCTACAACCGTACATTAACAAATTCCCATCTGCCCATAACCGCGGGCACAGCTTTCGAAAGTTCAAATCCCTGCAGGGGTGTCCCAACTTAACCCATCACAAGCTCTCACGGTCAATGAAGGATATTCCTTCTCCCAGGACGGCCCGATCAGACTCGGAATCCCGGTTACAAGACATCTCGACAATGGTAAAACAAGAGCAGCAAAGCCACCCGATGTGCCGACAAATCCCGATAGGAGTCACACGTATCTCGTTCTCAGGGCACACCGGATAGGTAAAGCTACGAGTAAAACCAACCATCGAGTTGCCCCGAGGTGGCCCCGCAGGCTTCCTGTTTCGGACCAACACTCAGAGGAGCACTGGCCCGGGGGGGTTTAAAATAAAGATGACCCTTGAGTCCGCGGAACCCAAGGGAAAAAGGCTAGGTGGCAAATGGTAAAACAAGGTTGGGCCTTGCTGGAGGAGTTTTATTCAAGGCGAACTGTCAAGGGGTTCCCATTATAACCCAACCGTGTAAGGAACGCAAAATCAAGGAACATAACACCGGTATGACGGAAACTAGGGCGGCAAGAGTGGAACAAAACACCAGACATAAGGCCGAGCCTTCCACCCTTTACCAAGTATATAGGTGCATTAAAGTAAACAAGATATAATAATGATATCCCAACAATAAACATGTTCCAACAAGGAACAAACTCCAATCTTCACCTGCAACTAGCAACACCATAAGAGGGGCTGAGCAAAGCGGTAACATAGCCAAACAATGGTTTGCTAGGACAAGGTGGATTAGAGGTTTGACATGGCAATATGGGAGACATGGTAAAGCATGTGGTAGGTATCGCGGCATAGGCATAGCAATAGAGCGAGCAACTAGCAAGCAAAGATAGAAGTGATTTCGAGGGTATGGCCATCTTGCCTACAAAGTTCTCCGAGTTGACGTAAGCTTGATCCTCGTAAGCGTACTCAACGGGTTCCTCGATCACGTACTCATCTCCCGGCTCTACCCAAAGCAAGACACAAGCAAAGGGAACCACGATCAACCACGGTGCAATGCGCAAGCAACATGATGCAAAACATGGCATGATATGCGGGAAGTGATATGCAATGCATATGCGTGCTCCGGAAGGAAACGATTGAACCAGGCCTCAACTTGGAAAACCAAGGGCGCCGCTGGAAAGATGAGTGGATTTCATTCGAAATCGATATAAAGATCACCGAAATCAGATGCACGGTTTGCAAATGTAAGAAAAACAATAATGGCACAAATCTGCGATTAACAGCACGATGCCATCTAAAATGCATCAAGAAAATAAGCTACTGCACTCTAACATAGCAACAAAGCACATGGCAGTGATCCACTCAAGATGCTTGACAAAAGATGAACACTGAGCTATGGCTAAATCACACAATAGCAGGTTCAAACAAGCATGACAAAAGTGCAAAAGATATCAGGTTCACAGACTTAGTGAAAATAACATGTCAGGATTTAACATCAGGAAGCAATGTTTAGAGCAAGATAACAACATTCTACAGGAACATATCATGGCAAAGAAAGGCATGGCATGAAACTACTCAAAGCATATAACAAAAGTCCCTTACTGACCATAAGCCAAAAGGGATCAGAAAATACAATGGCAACCATGTAAACATAGCAAGTTTCATTAACAGATTCAGACTTGGCAGAAAACTGGACATGGCAGAAACAGAGTTACGTAGGCATGTTTGCGAGCTTGATGCACTCACCACAAGACATTGCATGACAAACTAAGCATACACCCAGCAATAAGACATGATCAAGTAACTAACCATGGCAAGAACAATCTCATAGCATGCATGGAACAACTACAACAACCTCGGCAAAATTGATTAACACGTAAAAAATCTGCCAGGAACATTTTATAGCAAAAGTAGAGCAAGATTGAGTCATGCTAGGGTACTCCATAATTGCAAACAAAGACATGGATGGAAAGAACATAACAATATCTCAAAAACATCCTTACTGAACATGCTCAAAAGAGGCATGGATCACTCTGTAGCAACATGAATACAAGGCATAAAAATATCATCAGGGAAATGACTTAGAAGAATTCTAAGTCCCTGAAATCAGCAACATCACGAGAGCTACTTTGCATGCTTGTGCTAGTCACCACAATGATCACAAAAATACATGGCATACACCCCTGTATAGATGGCATGGCATAGCCCAAAACACATGTAGGGCTCAAGTTCATAGGAGGCACACATTAAACATGGAAAAAATGACAAATGTCTATAGTCTGTTAAGAAACAGAAACTAACATTACATAGCACTCTTGCAACAGCATTTAGGGTATCAAGATGGACACAAACAAGCATGGTGCAATGGAATGAAATGAAGAGCACCTCCAGACGAACAATTTGATATGCTACACGCCCAAAATGGAGCTATGGGTGATGAGATATGGTAAGATGAACATGCCTAAAAAATATTGCAAACTGGGGACTTAGTGGAAAAAACAACCTCGAGGTAAAGTCAACGGGGCACGGAAACCGAGGCTCTCTGGCGCGAGACTCGCCGAAGATGGCAGGGAAGGAGGCGAAACTCGCCGGAGATGGCGGATCCGGGCCGGATCTCGCCGGATCCCGGCGCGGGGCGGCGAAGGAGGTCGCCTGCGGGCGCGGGGCGGCGCCGGGGATGACGGGGCGGCGGTCGGTGAGCTGGGCGGCGGGGTCCGGTGAACTAGGGGGCGGAGGAGGCAAGCAGGGCGGCGGGGTCCGGCGGGCTGGGCGGCGGGGTCCCTCGCGGGCGGCGGCGCCCGATCCGGGCCGGGAGGGCCTCCCGCGGGCCCTGCGGGCTTCGGCGGCGGCGGCGGTGAAGTGGGGCGCGGCCTGATGATGTGGCGTGCAGTGATTGGGCGAGGGGACGGCGGCGGACGTGTCCGGCGCGCGGAGGAAGGGGGAGACTAGGGTTTCACCCGAATTTTTGGAGGAGTGCACATATTTATAGGTAGAGGGAGCTAGGAGAGTCCAAATGAGGTGCGGTTTTCGGCCACGCGATCGTGATCGAACGACCGAGATGATGGAGGGTTTTTTGGTGGGTTTTGGGCCACTTTGGAGAGGTGTTGGGCTGCAACACACACGAGGCCTTTACGGTTCCTCGGTTAACCGTTGGAGTATCAAACGAAGTGCAAATGGCATGAAACTTGACAGGCGGTCTACCGGTAGTATACTAAGGCCGCTTGGCAAGTCTCGGTCCAATCCGAGAATGTTTAACACCCGCACATGAAAAGAGGCAAAAGGGGACACCGGAGGACGTAGGAGTGCCGGAATGCAAAACGGACAACGGGAAAAATGCTCGGATGCATGAGACGAACACATATGCAAATGCGATGCATATGATGACATGAAATGAGATGCATGACAAGGACAAAAGCAAAACGAAGACAAAACCCAACCACGAGGGAATATCATAACTTAGTGCCGAAAATGGCAAGAGTTGGAATACAAATATGGCAAGTTACATATGGGGCGTTACACTGGATCTCTGATACTGATGAGATAAAGGCCAAGAGCAGATATGTATTCACTCATGGAGGTTGCGCTGTTTCTTGGAAGTCTTGCAAGTAGACCATCTTAACGAGGTCAACAATGGAAGCAGAACTCACAACACTAGATATAGCTACGGTCAAAGCAGATTGGCTTCGTCGGCACTTGAATGACTTGCCGGCTGTTGAGAAACCTGTACCGGGTATCCTTATGAACTGCGACACCAAACTGTGATTGCGAAAGTGAGCAGCCCAAAGGATAACATGAATTCATCAAGACACATTCAGAGGAGGTTAAAGTCTGTCAAAAAAATGAAAAACTCCGGATTTATTGCATTGGATTATATCCAAAAGTCTAAAATCTGACAAATCCTTTTACTAAGGGTCTATAACGTAATGTGATAGATAAAGCATCAAAGGATATGGGTATGAGACCCACAATATGAGTTGTTCACAGTGGTAACCTAGTCTATGTGATCGGAGATCCCGTGAATTAGATATGGAAGACAAGTTGTTGGTCAACTGAGAGGAGAGTACATCCTTACTATTAACAATACCACTCTATGAAGATGCAATACTCTCCTAATCTGCATGGCAGGTTGATGTATATCTTAATGTGTTCTAAGTGGCTCATTTAAGCAGGGATGTTGTCCTGCAGAACATCTTTTGAAGAACACACATATATGAGTTTGAATGTTAAATGTCGTAATCTATGAGAGTAGGGTGCTCTCTAGTAAATTCATGAAAGGTCTCGGAGTATGACGCATAAGCTCCACCCGCGGGGAAGACCTACGGTAGTCTAGTATCGGTCAAGGCTTTGTGTGAAGCTAGATTCGTAGAAAACCTGCAGTTCAAGGTCCAGTCCACTATTCAAGTTGCTTATTAGTGTAGCACTGAGTTTTAGGTGGAAGTTCAACTTAACAGTCTCCACTGCAGTAACGATATATAAAACAGTGTTTTGGAATTAAATGCAAATTTTATGTGCCTTTAGGATCTGGTGGGGGATTGCTGGAATTTAGTCTATTTTGGGCTAGCCCAATAACAATTTTAGAAATTCCTAATAAATCCTAGAAGCCCACTGTCGGTGTCAAAATCGGCGGATCTCGGGTAGGGGGTCCCGAACTGTGCGTCTAGGCCGGATGGTAACAGGAGGCAGGGGACACGAAGTTTTACCCAGGTTCGGGCCCTCTTGATGGAGGTAAAACCCTACGTCCTGCTTGATTAATATTGATGGTATGGGTAGTACAAGAGTAGATCTACCACGAGATCAGAGAGGCTAAACCCTAGAAGCTAGCCTATGGTATGATTGTTGTTGTCCTACGGACTAAAACCCTTTGGTTTATATAGACACCGGAGAGGGTTAGGGTTACACAAGGTCGGTTACAAAGGAGGAGACATCCATATACGTATTGCCTAGCTTGCCTTCCACGGCAAGTAGAGTCCCATCCGAACACGAGACGAATTCTTCAATCTTGTATCTTCATAGTCTAACAGTCCGGCCAATGGAGATAGTCCGGCTGTTCGGAGACCCCCTAATCCAGGACTCCCTCAGTAGCCCATGAACCAGGCTTCAATGACGATGAGTCCGGCGCGCGGTATTGTCTCCGGCATTGCAAGGCGGGTTCCTTCTCCGAATACATCACAGAAGAATTTGAATACGAGGACAATGTCCGACCCTGCAAAATAAGTTCCACATTCCATCATAGAGAGAATAATATTTTCGCAGATTTAATTTGCTGGCTTGTTTTGGCAGCATGACGTTATATCATGGCCCGGTGATTATTCGAACTGTTTCCTTTAACTAGCCCCGCATATAACGTGAGGCAGTTTTTCGACACGTCTTGTCAAAGCAGAGATCGTGTCTCCTTATTACGGGATTCTCATCAATACGGGCGTGGGTAACCCAACCACGCCATCAATTGTGGCGCTTGGGGGATAAGCGAGTTTTACCAGGCAAGTGGGGATGCTTAGTTTCGTCCGCTCATATAAAGGGATAAGAATTCACCTTTCTATCCACACCTTCTTCCTCCTTTGCTCATCCGTTTTCGCACACTCGAGCTCTAGCGCCCAAGTCCACACTTCCACCTCAACCTTCTCCAACCATGTCTGGAGCAGGAGGCAAGTGGATGGTCTCTTCCGTCATGGAGGGAGATATCAAGAAACTGAGGAGAGCCGGATACCTGCCCGACGACATCGTGCACCGGCTCCCAGATGAGGGGCAGCTCATCCCCACCCCCAGGCCCCATGAGAGGGTAGTATTCCTCACCCATTTCCTCCGTGGACTGGGATTCCCTCACCATCCCTTCGTCCGGGGGCTCATGTTTTATTACGGCCTGGATTTTCACAATTTGTCCCCGAACTTCATCCTCAACATCTCGGCGTTTATCGTCGTGTGCGAGGCCTTCCTCCGCATTAGGCCCCACTTTGACTTATGGCTGAAGACCTTCAACGTCAAGCCAAAGGTGGTGGGCGGCCACCAGGCGGAGTGCGGAGGCTCCATGGTGGGCAAGATGCCCAACGTAACATGGCTCGAGGGCTCCTTTGTGGAAACCATAAAGGGGTGGCAATCGGGGTGGTTCTATATCACCGAGCCGCGCGACCCTACATGGGCAGCGGCCCCCGAGTTCCGTTCTGGCATCCCCACGCGGCTCACCTCCTGGAAAGAGAAGGGCCTGTCCTGGGGTAATTCGAAAGAGCTGACCGGACTCCAAACATGTATTCAAAACATGCTGGACAAGAAGCTCAAGCTTGTCAACATAGTCCAAGTTATGCTCATCCGCTGGATACTCCCGTGCCAACAACGGGAGTTCAACTTGTGGGAATTCAACCCGGTGCAGCACCGAACTCTGAACAGGCTCTTCGACACGACTCATGAAGACGCCTGGAGGGTGCTATTCAAAAGCGCCAAGGTCCCCCCTATTACTGAGGATCGCGGATTCAGCGCGAAGCGCCAAGCCAGTGCGGTAAGCTGCCTTACCTTTCACAGGATACTTATTTTTTATATAGATGGACTCTATGCGGGATCTAAACTCCCGTACCTTTGATAGGACTGGCAGAAGATGGCCGGACCGATCGTCTGTCCGGCTCCTTTGCCCGAAGGCCCCGCAGACGCTCTTCTGGCGAAGATGCTTACTTCGGCCCCTTATAAGGTGCCGGAGAAGACCAAGAAGGCCAAGGGAACCCGAAAGAGTTCCCGACGCCAGGCGTCGTCGGACTCACCATCCGATGACTCTGCGGCACACTCTTCCCCCGAAGACGAGGAACAAGAAGAAGAAGATGCTCCCCCACCGACTGAGGGAGACAAGAAAAAGAAGGCCACTGGGGAGGCCAGGGGGTCCAAGAAGGGAAGGACTCTTCTTCCGGATAGTTCCACCACCGCCGACGAAGGCGAAGACGAGTGGTTGCCCAGGGTCAAGCCCCCGGGGAGATCGTAAGTATTCGGATACCAGAGTAACTCATAGGATTCCTTTGTCACACTGCTTTCCCTAATCGCCGAACATGATTATGCAGGCCGCCACGAGCCAATATCGAGGTATCATCGGACGGCTCCCTGGTCTCGTCGGACATGGATAGCGATCCGGTCCCGACCGCCACCTCCCCTCATCCTGCCGACGATGCCGAGGTGTTGTCTTAAGAGGCACTGGATCAAGGGGAGACAGTCCCAGAGGCGCCCTAAGGCGACCTTCCAAACTCCGGGAGCCGAGGGGACGGGGCCCCCAAGAGCTCCGAGTTCGGCCCTCAGCCGAACACCGTGCCGGACCCTCCAGCGGTTCCGGGCTCGGGCAGGCAGCCTCCTTCTAAGAGGGGCAAGACGCCTGTGCCGATGACCTCTGTCCATCCAGAGGCACCGGACAATCTGCTGGAAGCGCTTCGCAGCGCTTCCATCGACGAGGAGCACTGCACTATCATGAGTGCGGTGATCCAGAAGGTTCAGTCCGCCAAGAGCGGATTGACTGAAGCCTGTGCCAGCCTTCTAACAGGCTTCGAGGTAAGTGTTTTAAAATGTAGTAGAAATATTACCGCATAGACAGTAGCCCCTGATGCTTTGTTCGGTGTTCACAAAGAAAAGCCAAACAGAGGATCAAATAATATCGCAGGAGTCTAATATAAGTATGTCAATATGCATATGCAGGCTTCGCTGCTGGCGTCCGCCGCACTGACTGCGGAGGTCGCCGTACTGAAGCAGGCCCTCGAGGGGTCCCGGAAAGAGCTCGGCCTTGCTAAGAGGCAGCTCGAGGAGAACAAGGGTAAGTAATACCCCGTCTATAGATATGTATATATATAAAAGGACGCGATTGCCCAATGACAGGATCATCGTATGTTTGTCAGGGGCCACGACCGAGGTGGCGACCCTGAAGCAAGCGCTAACCCAGGCCGAAGATAAAGCGGTCCAGGAGCACACCGAGCGAGAGAAGCACGAGGCTCGGGTGGGCGAGGTGCAGCAAGAGCTACAGGCTCTCGTGACGAAGCACAAGGCATTGGAGCTTGACTCAAAGACGCGGGAGTCTGAGCTTGCCGCGGCCCTCGAGAGCGCAAAAAGTGCCAAGGCCAAAGCCCAAAAGGCCCTCCAAGAGATCGACGCGATGAAGAAGATAGCGGCGGGGAAGGTTTTCTATATGCAAAGCAAGCATGTAAAAGTAAATTACCGATTACTTACCTGGATCCGGAGCTCTTCAGGAGCATTCGCAGATTTGCCCCGCAGTGTGTCCGATGCCACACATTTTTACCAGGCCGAGGACGGAAGCTCGACGGAGAAGCTGTTCCGGTCTCAGTATGCTGAGGCCGAACATCCGGTGCCAATGAGCAACCAGCTGAAGCAGATGGTTGAGCTACATAAGGCGGCTGATCAGGCCATGAAGAGCTTTATAGTCCAGCTGTGGCCTGGCGACGCCCTTCCGAACAGCTTCTTCGGCCTGGTGAGGTGGCTTGTGGATGCCTGCCCACGGCTGGAGGTCGTCAAGCGATCCGTCTGCATTGAAGGTGCACGCCGGGCTTTTGCCCGTGAGGAATTGCAGTGGGTCAAGCTAGACGCCGTGAAGCTGATCAAGGAGGGGCCGCCGGAGGGCAAGGAGCACCGCCACCCCGAAATGTACTACGAGGGTGTTCTGCCGGGTGCCCGTCTCGTCGCGGATGAGTGCCCAAAAGATGTAATATTTGAATGAGACTTGCTCGTGTGATCCTGTATGATGAAAACTTGTTTCATATGCGCTATGCAACGCTTGTTTGAATTTAAAATATTACCTTATGTTTGGCCGTTTATCCAATCTGAGAGATGGGTAGTCCTCGGCTTCTGCCCCCATGCCACTAGTGCTGGGGTGTTCGGGATAAAACTGAGCACTCTTGATCCCATATTTGGGTCCTTCGAGGGAGGTGCTCAGCACAACGAACAAGGCAACCGGACTAATAATGCTTTATCACTCTCACTTAGCCATAGAATTCTATAATTTTAAATTTCGGCGAAGCCCCTGGTATTCGGAAGGCCGAATTCGGGGCGCGATACATGCCTGTAAGCCGGACAAGGCCGGCCCCTCGCCCTAAGCGGCATAAGTCTTTAGGGACTCGAAAAAAACCTCGCCGAACAGCGACCAGTCTCTCGCCTTATCATGACAGTCAGTTTTAGCTTTCTCTACTGAGGTGCTAAACCCAGCAGAACCGGGGCACAATCGCAGTAGTTCTCCTAGCGCTACCTTAGCCGATAGAGCGGAATGTAAGGTACCAAAACATAGGAGCCGGGTAAACCCAACATTTGACCAAAGACATGATTCGGAGCTGATGCATATAATGCTATAAGTTCGGGGTGCCGCACTTGTGAAAGTGTTCAGACTTTTCACACCGCATTGTGGGGTACGTAAGCCCCTGGTGTATTGGTCGTACCAGAGTGTACGGTTGCAAGGCGTCATTAAAGAACACACACACACACACACACACACACACACATATATATATATAACAAGAATGCAATAATAGTCGTAATGTCATGCATTGTTGATTAAAAAAATGCGTTAAGGCAAAGTGATACAGATAGTGCGATAAGCAAAGAGTAGGACTATGTCCCTTCCAAGGGCAAGCTAGGGAATGATATTGAATTGAATACTTCACTCATTACTGTAATCAACCTGGGAATTTCGTGGTATAACGTAGCTGTCTGCCTCCTTGGTTGCTGCATCATGTGTTCGGCAACAGTGCTGCCGGACAGTGTTTCCAGAGATTAAGGTCCTGAAAGAAAAAGAAAAATAACCAAACGGGAAGCCCCTAGTGCGGTTTAGGCCGCGTTTTGGGGCGTGCCGCAGTTGTGCCCCCCTCCCCACCTGTGCCCATGGTATTTTTAATGCGTAATTATGTACGCGCGGTACGAATATCGCCATTGGGTTGGGATTGGGGTGGCCGCCGCATTGCTACGCGAGCTCAGATCGTGCTAGGCGGTCTATTTGCCGATTGCCCCGAGCGCGCTTGAAGGTGTACGAGCTTTGAAGCGCTGAACTGGTTGATTGCCTTGAGAGGCTGCTTTGCGCTTCTGCTGCGAGGGCCGCGGTGTGCTCCTCAGTTCGTAGAGAGCGCTCTGTATTTCCATTGACTGTAATAACTCCGCGAGACCCCGGCATCTTGAGCTTGAGGTATGCATAATGCGGTACCGCATTGAATCTAGCAAATGCGGTTCGCCTGAGCAGCGCGTGATAACCACTGCGGAACGGGACTATATCGAAGATTAACTCTTCGCTTCGGAAGTTATCCTGGGATCCGAAGACCACTTCCAGTGTAATTGAGCCTGTGCAATGGGCTTCTACACCTGGAATGGCGCCCTTAAAGGTCGTTTTTGTGGGTTTGATCCTTGAGGGGTCTATACCCATTTTGCGCACTGTGTCCTGATAAAGCAGGTTCAGGCTGCTGCCGCCGTCCATAAGGACTCGAGTGAGGTGAAATCCATCGATGATTGGGTCTAGGACCAGTGCGGCGAATCCGCCATGACGGATACTAGTGGGGTGGTCCCTGCGATCGAAGGTGATCGGGCAGGAGGACCAAGGGTTGAACTTTGGGGCGACTGGCTCTAACGCATATACGTCCCTGAGCGCACGCTTCCGCTCCCTCTTGGGGATGTGGGTTGCGTATATCATGTTCATCGTCTGCACTTGCGGGGGAAACCTCTTCTATCCTCCAGTGTGCGGCTGCTGGGGCTCCTCCTCGTCATCGCTATGCGGCCCCTTGTCCTTGTTTTCGGCAATTAACTTGTCGGCCTGCTTGAATACCCAACAATCCCTGTTGGTGTGATTGGCTGGCTTGTCTGGTGTGCCGTGTATTTGACACGAGCGATCGAGTATACGGTCGAAGCTGGACGGGCCCGTCATACTTTGTTTGAATGGCTTTTTCCGCTGACCGGGTTTAGAGCCTTTGAATCCCGCATTGACTGTCGTATCCTCAGTATTTTCGCTGTTAATGCGGCGCTTATGCTTGTTGCGACGTGACCTGCTATTGCCGTCCTTGGTATCTGAGGTACCATGGTTCTTTGATATGTTATTACTGCGAGCCAGCCAGCTGTCTTCTCCCGCACAAAAGCGGGTCATGAGTGTCGTGAGAGCTGCCATAGATTTCGGCTTTTCCTGACCAAGGTGCCGGGCTAGCCACTCGTCTCGGATGTTGTGCTTGAAAGCCGCTAAGGCCTCCGCATCCGGACAGTCGACGATTTGATTTTTCTTTGTAAGGAACCGAGTCCAGAATTGCCTGGCCGACTCTTCTGGCTGCTGAATTATGTGGCTCAAGTCATCGGCGTCTGGTGGTCGCACATAAATGCCCTGAAAGTTGTCGAGGAACGCGGCTTCCAGATCTTCCCAACAACTAATGGAGTCCGCTGGCAAGCTATTAAGCCAATGCCGCGCTGGTCCTTTGAGCTTTAGTGGGAGGTATTTGATGGCATGTAAGTCATCACCGCGGGCCATGTGGATGTGGAGGAGGAAGTCCTCAATCCATACTGCGGGATCTGTTGTGCCGTCGTATGATTCAATGTTTGCAGGTTTGAAACCTTCTGGGAATTGATATTCCATTACTTCGTCTGTGAAGCATAAGGGGTGTGCGGCGCCTTTGTATTGGCTATATCTCGACGCGGCTCGAATGGGTCTTGCCCGCTGTGTTCGGCCTGGCCGGATTTGCTTTTACTGTATCCGGCGTGACATTTCTCGTCTCGCAGAGTGGTGCGCCCTCGTGATCCGTAGATCAATCTTGAATGCTTTGCCTTGTCCTCCAATATGTTTCGCATGTCTGACGTATCTCCCCATGCCTTTTCATTTGAATGGCGTTGGGGTGGGGGCTGAGCTTTTGGCTGGAATGCCTCTCTATCGCGGCCACGAGGTGGCCGATCCGCCGTATCATACGCTTCTTCCTCCAGTCGGGGTAGTAACCTGCGCCTTGGGTAACTCTTGGAGGGGCGCTCGAGTTTATATTCCTCGGCCGCGAGGACTTCAGTCCATTTGTCAGCTAGCAGATCTTGATCAGCTTGAAGCTGCTGCTGCTTTTTCTTCAGGCTATTTGCCGTGGCCATAAGCCGACACTTGAAGTGCTCTTGTTCGACGTGATCCTCTGGGACGACGAATTCATCATCGCCGAGGCTTGCCTCGTCTTCGGAGGGGGGATGTAATTGTCATCCTCCTCCTCTCCATCTGCCGCTCTCTCAGGAGAGCTGGCTCCTTCATCCTCCTATTCTAAATCTTGCTAGAGGGGATTGTTGTTGTCTTCGGCACTATCCGGAGTATTATTATCTCCTGTGCCGGTATCACCACTTTTGCTTTGGTGGGACTTAGAGAGGCGCCGCTGACGTTGGCGCTTGGGTTGCTTCTTGGAGGGGTCATCCTCCGCTATCTCATCGCCATTGCCTTCGTTGGGTGTATCCACCATGTATATGTCATATGACGAGGTGGCTTTCCAGTGCCCTATAGGTGCTGGTTCATGTTCATCTCCGACATCGTCGTCCATACCGTCGATGTCTTCGGAGTCAAAGTCGAGCATGTCGGTTAAATCATCGACATTGGCTACGAAGTGGGTGGTGGGTGGGCGTCGAATTTCTTCATCGTCCGCATGCCAATCCTGTTGGCCATAATCCGGCTAGGGCTCTCCTGACAAAGAGAGAGATCTTAGTGAATTCAGAATGTCGCCGAAGGGCGAGTGCTGAAAGATATCTGTGGCGGTGAATTCCATGATCGGTGCCCAATCGGATTCGATTGGCAGGGGCGCGGGCGGTTCGGAGTCAGAAAGAGAGTCCGGCACCATGGAGTCACGGGCTGCGCGGAGGATTATGCTGGTGTTTGGCTCGATCGCCGTTGAGACTGCAGCCCCTGAGGCGGTGTCTAACAACCCGTCCTCGATTGGCGCAGTTGGCTCCGAGCTAAGGGTCGGAGCTGATGCGGGCGCGGCCTCTAGGGTACTATTCGGCGGCAGAGCTAGGTCATACCCATCACGACAGTGCGGCGCGCCCGGCTGTGGCTCGAATTCGTCGAAGATCAAGTCTCCGCGGATGTCGGCCGTGTAGTTCAAACTTCCAAATCTGACCTGATGGCCAGGGGCGTAGATTTCAATCTGCTCCAGATGGCCAAGCGAATTAGCCCACAGTGCAAAGCCGCCGAATACGAAGATCTGTCCGGGGAGAAAAGTCCCACCCTGGACCGCATCGCCATCGATGATAGTAGGAGCCATCAAGCCTAACGGCGACGACACAGATGAACTCTCAATGAAAGCACCAATGTCGGTGTCAATACCGGCGGATCTCGGGTAGGGGGCCCCGAACTGTGCGTCTAGACCGGATGGTAACAGGAGGCAGGGGACACGAAGTTTTACCCAAGTTCGGGCCTTCTTGATGGAGGTAAAACCCTATGTCCTGCTTGATTAATATTGATGATATGGGTAGTACAAGAGTAGATCTACCACGAGATCAGAGAGGCTAAACCCTAGAAGCTAGCCTATGGTATGATTGTTGTTGTCCTACGGACTAAAACCTTCGGTTTATATAGACACGGAGAGGGTTAGGGTTACACAAGGTCGGTTACAAAGGAGGAGATATCCATATACGTATTGCCTAGCTTGCCTTCCACGCCAAGTAGAGTCCCATCCGGACACGAGACGAAGTCTTCAATCTTGTATCTTCATAGTCTAACAGTCCGGCCAATGAAGATAGTCCGGCTGTTCGGAGACCCCCTAATCCAGGACTCCCTCACCCACTCAGCCCATTCATGTAAGGCAAGAGGTGGAACCAAAGTTTAGTCCTACATTGCTAGTTTGGTGGAAGTTGGACCTCCTTATAAGGAAGGGTGTTTCCCCACATGTATGAGCATGAGAAAAAGAGGGACATTCACGCACGCTCCTCCTCCGTCGCCCGCCTCGCCACGCCGCGCCTCGTCATGACGCGCCGCGGGTTGCGGGAATGAGTCGAGTCGATGTCTAAATTAGTGGATATTGAATACGAACTCTGCACCCTTTGGCTGCTGCATGTTCGTTTCGTCTCCCTCTCTCCCTTCAGCTCCCGACGTAGCCTATTCGTCTCCTTCTCATGTGCCTATAAAAGAGAGGCCGCTCCTTTCCAGAGAGACACATCTGAAGACCATCTTCCTCTCGCCACCAAGTTCCTGAGCACTGCGTTGCCGCGACGATCTTCCCCATCTCGGCTTGCAGCGTGCACCGCAGGTCGGGACAGTATGCCTCCGAAACCGCACCTATTTGAGTCTGTACGGGAGAAGGGTGATAAGGTTTTTAGAGAGCGCTCCTGTAGGATCGAAAGTATGTCCAGAGGGGGGTGATTAGACTACTTGACCAAATAAAAACTTAACATTTTCCCAATTTTAGTTCTTGGCAGATTTTAGCTATTGTAGGACAAGTCAAGCAATCATCACACAATTCAAGCAAGCATGCAAAGAGTATATTGGCAGCGGAAAGTAAAGCATGCAACTTGCAAGAATGTAAAGGGAAGGGTTTGGAGAATTCAAACGCAATTGGAGACACGGATATTTTTCCCGTGGTTCGGATAGGTGGTGCTATCCTACATCCACGTTGATGGAGACTTCAACCCACGAAGGGTAACGGTTGCGGGAGTCCACGGAGGGCTCCACCCACGAAGGGTAATGGTTGCGCGAGTCCACAGAGGGCTCCACCCACGAAGGGTAATGGTTGCGCGAGTCCACGGAGGGCTCCACCCACGAAGGGTCCACGAAGAAGCAACCACCCACGAAGGGTCCACGAAGAAGCAACCACCCACGAAGGGTCCACGAAGAAGCAACCTTGTCTATCCCACCATGGCCATCGCCCACGAAGGACTTGCCTCACTAGCGGTAAATCTTCACGAAGTATGCGATCTCCTTGCCCTTACAAACTCCTTGGTTCAACTCCACAATCTTGTCGGAGGCTCCCAAGTGACACCTAGCCAATCTAGGAGACACCACTCTCCAAGAAGTAACAAATGGTGTGTTGATGATGAACTCCTTGCTCTTGTGCTTCAAATGATAGTCTCCCCAACACTCAACTCTCTCTCATAGGATTTGGATTTTGTGAAAAGAAGATTTGAGTGGAAAGCAACTTGGGGAAGGCTAGAGATCAAGATTCATATGGTAGGAATGGAATATCTTGGTCTCAACACATGAGTAGGTGGTTCTCTCTCAGAACATATGAGTTGGAATTGTGTATGTGTTCTGATGGCTCTCTCCACGAATGAAGAGGAGGTGGAGGGGTATATATAGCCTCCACACAAAATCCAACCGTTACACACAGTTTTCCAATCTCGGTGGGACCGAATCAACAAACTCGGTCGGACCGAAAAGGTAAACCTAGTGACCGTTAGAGATTTTCGGTGGGACTGACATGCAACTCGGTAGGACCGATATTGTTAGGATTTGGGCATAACGTAATCTCGGTGAGACCGATTACACAAACTTGGTGAGACCGAGTTTGGTAATAAGCTAACCAGAGAGTTGGTCAGGCAAACTCGGTGGGACCGATTTGCTCTTTCGGTGAGACCGAAAAGTTACAAAAAGGAAACAAAGAGTTTACATTGCAATCTCGGTGGGACCGATTCGCTCTTTCGGTGAGACCGAAAAGTTACGAAAGGGAAACAGAGAGTTTGCAATCCCATCTCGGTGAGACCGAGATCCCTATCGGTAGAACCGAATTGCTAGGGTTTGGCAGTGGCTTATGACAAGTGAAACTCGGTGGCGCCGGATAGAAAGAATCGGTAGGACCGAGTTTGGCTTAGGGTTTAGGTCATATGTGGATATGGGAAAGTAGTTGAGGGTTTTGGAGCATATCACTAAGCACATGAAGCAAAAGGCTCATTAAGCAACACCTCATCCCTCCTTGATAGTATTGGCTTTTCCTAAAGACTCAATGTGATCTTGGATCACTAAAATATAAAATGAAGAATCTTAAGCTTTTGAGCTTGAGCCAATCCTTTGTCCTTAGCATTTTGAGAGTTCCACTTTCACATCCATACCATGCCAATTATTGAGCTTTCCTGAAATAGTCATCTTGGAATAGCATTAGCTCAATGAGCTATATGTTGTTATGAATTACCAAAACCACCTAGGGATAGTTGCACTTTCAACTCCGCGCGACTATTGACTTCTTCGTCACGGATGCCCCGGACTCCGACGACTACTTATCTGACGACGACTTCTTTCCCGACATCGACAACCTCCTCGACGACATGACTGGCGAGGACACTAACCCCAAGACCAGTACTTCCGCTGTTGTACCGTACATGTTCATACTTTTTCTGTTTGAGCTTCTGCCACAGTTTCTTGCTTTAGTGTATGCTCTAGATATATTTGGTTCTAGTTCATATTTGCAGATACTATTTACTTTCTCTCTGTCAGATTACATGCCTTGCTTGATCTCTGCTATTTTAGCCATGCTTTATCTAGTATTTCCGTTAATAAAATTATGATACATTGCTCATATTTAAAAAAAATATGTCAACACATGAATATAAAACTGTGTTGGATGATAAAACATGTCCGGATCACGGGGACATAATGAGGCGGTTTGATGGTGGATGCATCCGGTGTGGCCAGCGGCCGTGACTGGGCACGCAGCGTTTTTCCGTTCCTCCGCCCACATGAAGATGAAGGAAGACCCCCGAACCAGACCGCCTCCCCCCTGCAAGAGGAGAGACCCCTTCCGCCACGGCTTGATTGCCGGTGGCTTTCCTTTCTTCCTTCCCCTGCGCAGCTGCTCTCACACGCAGATGCTGCTCTTCCTTCCGTCCCCGGACACGCAGGCAAGGCAAAGGCACCCACCACCAAATAGGAAGGGGAGTTACTCCACCACCACCAGCAGCCTAGCCTAGCCTAGCACAGCACAGCACAGCACAGCACAGCAGTGGGAGGGGGAGGCACCAGGGCAGGGCAGGTCCGGAGATGGATGGAGACTTGTTGCAGCGCAGCCCACTGCAAAGCTCCAAATTACAACACGGAGCCCAACCACCACTTATACGCCACCGCCACCACCACCAGCATCGCCACCACTTTCCCCTCCCCGATCTCCTCCCCAAACCCTAACCCCTCCCCTCGGATCCGCGCATGGAGGCGTGACGGGCCGGGGGGATGGACGCCGTGCCGGAGGACCTCCGCTGCAAGCGCTCCGACGGCAAGCAGTGGCGCTGCAGCGCCCCTTCCATGCCCGACAAGACCGTCTGCGAGAAGCACTACGTCCAGGCCAAGAAGCGCGCCGCCTCCTCCGCGCTACGCGCTACGCTCCGCAGGTCCTCCCCCTCCTACGCCGCCGCCTCCTACGCGCCGCCCCGTGAGGGCGACGCCGACGCCGACCTGCCCCTGCCAATGGCTGTCGCGAGGCCCTTCTACGGCAGTGTCGTCGGGGAGCCTGTCTACGTGGCGGAGCCGGCGGTGCGGAGGGGGCTGCCCCTCATCAATGCTATCGGCTCGCGCACCGCAGCGGTCAGTTGGTTTTACCTCTTTGTGTGTGTCTCTGTGTGTGTGTGGCTTGCGCTGCTTTGGGGTGCTGATGTTGGTGATATATGTCGATGACGGCAGGAGCTAGTCGGGAGAGCCTCTGTAGGGCTGCAAGGCTGTGCCGAGGTGAAGACGAGTTGCCACCAATGCCGGAGGAGTGTCAATGCCGTTTGGTGTACCAGCTGTGACAGGAGGGGGTATTGCGGCGGCTGCATCTCCAGATGGTATATTGCGATATGGATTATACTGTTCTACACTTATTATTAAGAGTGTCAATCTTGATTCAAGAATAATTCCATCCTAGAGGAAGGCACTTGTCCATAGGAACTGCCAAATCATAGGAACTACTCTAGGGCATTCCTGTTGGAACATGTTGCTGAAGCACATAGAGATGTTCCTGGTTAGTGTCTTGTCTTGGTAATTTCAGAAGCATAGCCTCTGCCGTGGCCTTTTAAAGGAAAAATTAATCATTATCTTGGTTCATAACAATAAAAAGTTAATGTTCCACAACCAATGTGATTTTTTTCCTGACGGTCCCTTCTCAAGAACAAGTTCAATATGGCCTAATTGAAAAGAGAATCAGATCTGATCTCACCCAATTACATTTATACAAAATATCAAGTACAAACACACCTTCTTGGTACACTACCAATTTGATGGAGAGACACCTTCAAAGAACTGGGATGGCGATCAATGCTGACGGCAATGGTGCGGGTAACACAATTTATGAACTCCACAATCAGTGTATGAGAAACAGTCAGTGCGTGAAGTGGAGCATGCAATGGCTGTGCACGTTGGAAAAAGTTGCTAAGGACTAAGAGGATCAGTTGCAACGGTTGCGGGATGAATAGGTGTTCAGGGTGACAGACTAACAGCTAATGTTTCATGCTCTTTGAGCTGGCTAAACAGGAAGAATATTTTCTTGCTTAGAGTTTAATGGTCCTGTGTTGGGTCTTAACAATAACATGCACTACCTCCGTCCATGTTTACTAGTCCCCCTCATATTTTGGGTCACAGTAGAAATAGTTCTGTCGAGCCACTGACTTCTGATCAGTAACATCTTGTTTTTATTTAGAGTGATCATATGAAAATGAGAGTGCACTTGACTTGAAAAATATTTTCATGATGTTGAGTTCATTAGGATCTCAAAAATATATTGCTCAAGATCAATTTTAGTTTCACCGTGGGGACTGTTGCATTGTCAAGGAAACACCTTATTTTTGTGGCTATTGGTTATGCTTGGTTAGCATGTTAGAAATTTGCGTATGTTGTCACCTTACACTGTACGGTGTGCATACTTGGCCATTTCGGCTTTATAGATTTGATTACAGACTCATTATTGCTTTTCCTTACTAATAGAATATGTAATGTAGGTACTCTGACATTGCAATAGATGATATTCAAAAGGTTTGTCCAGCATGCCGTGGCATTTGTAACTGCAAAGTTTGCTTACAAGGAGACAACGTAATTAAGGTATGTAGGGCATGTTTGGTTGATGGCAGGGTATCTGAGAAATTACAAAACTGCCCTCTTGATGCTAAACCATAGCTCTAACTGAGTCAAATTCCACAATTTGCACAGCTTGCAACACCAAGTTAGCCAACTTTGACTTTCTTAGCCTAGTGTTTGTTTCTTTGCCAAACTTGTAACATGTTCCACTATTTGATCACTATGCCCCACATGCAGTTGACACATCTTTTTGTCATACATTGCCTAAGCTGTGGCATGCCACAAGTTGTTTAACTTAGGTGTTTCAACATCTGGCATCCAACCAAATATGCCTGTTGGGAGTTTTCTTCCTTTTCTCTTTCCATGTATTTGATTTCCATCCTCTACTGAGTTTTCTTATGTAACACTTCTTTTGTTCTTTTAAGGCAAGGGTGCAGGAGATATCTGTTGTAGATAAGTTGAAATATCTTCATAGCATTTTGGCATATGTTCTTCCAGTGCTAAAGCAGATTTACTCCGACCAATGCTTTGAAATAGGTGTTGAAACAAGAGCTTATGGTACCTTATTTTCCCTCTTACCCTCCTTTGTGTAATAACTCTGCATGTTTCAAACAGCACCATAACATATTATATGCAATAGGGCCCAAGATGGACATCATTAGGGCAAAGATGAATTCTGATGAGCAAATGTGCTGGTACTGCTTTTGCATTCTTCTATCTGTTGCTTTTATCATTGGGATTTTATTATTCCTGCAATATAATTTAAAGCTATAGTGTAATACCTTATAAGTTACCTTTCTGCAGTGACTTTTGCAAAGTGCCAGTGTTTGATTATCATCGACACTGTCCAAGATGTTTGTATGACTTATGCCTTGACTGTTGTCGAGATATTAGGCGCTCTCAGACAAATGTAGTCAGAGGAGAATATGCTGAAAGTAAAGGTCCTGTGGTGGAGACAAATAAAAATAGTGCGAGTGACAGAGCAAGATTGGAACCATCTGCAGCAAGTGTCAACGATAAGTTGTTCCCAGAGCCGATAGATGCAAATGATATTGGCATCAGATCTTTGTTTCCTACATGGAGAGCCAACAATGATGGCAGCATCACTTGTGGGCCTCATGAGGCTGGTGGTTGTGGCTCCTCAAAGCTGGTATTAAGGCGAATATTCAAAATAAACTGGATTGGTAAGCTTGTAAAGAGTTCTCAAGAAATGGTTAATGGTTGCAAAGCACATGATCTTGAGAATGGATGCTCATCCTGTCACGATAGCAGAAGATTGGACTCAATTGGTCGCCATAACTTTGGTCTCTCAAAATGTTCAGATAGTGATGGTATTGATGGGAACTCTGTGTACTCTTCTGTACTGGAGAACTTAAAATACGAGGGTATTGTCCATTTCCGTAAACACTGGATAAATGGGGAGCCTGTAATTATTAGGAATGCATTTGAGCCTTCTTTATCATCAAGTTGGGACCCGTTAAGTATTTGGCGAGGAATCCAGGAGATCATGGATGAAAAAATGGATGAAAATGCGATAGTTAAAGCTGTGGACTGCTCAAACCAATCAGAGGTAAAACGGGAGTATTAGTTACTAGTTTATCTATCTAACTAACAGTTGTTCACTTTCTATTTGAAATGATCTTATCACTGTGACGTCTGTTTATAGACTCTGAAGTGGCATGCTATTACTTATAATATTACTGTTGCTAGTCGGCTTTGACTGTAAGAAGCATAACTTTCGCCCCAAGAGAGATGTAGGTGATGAAAATTACTTCTGTTTGTACGAGGATTTCTCAAACATCATTACCCCATCCTATAATCATGACTGAAGAAGTGAAAAAGAAAGATAGTAGAAAACTAAACACTTTTTGTGTACTATGGCTATCCTAAAATCTACATGCTGCTTTACAAAAAAAAATCAGGTGCATATCAAGCTCAACCAATTTATCAAAGGTTATTCAGATGGTCACAAGGGAGAAGATGGCAAGTTAATTATGCTGAAACTGAAAGATTGGCCTCCAGTGAGCGTATTAGAGGAGTTTCTGTTATGCCAGCGACCAGAGTTCATTGTCAATTTTCCCTTAGTAGACTTTATCCATTCTAAGTGGGGCTTTCTTAACCTTGCGGCTAAGTTACCCCCAGATGCCCTACAGTCTGAAGTAGGCCTAAAGCTGCTTATTGCATATGGAAGGCAGCAACAACCTGGTAAAAGCGATTCAGTGACAAATCTGATGGTTAAGATGGGTGATGTGGTAAGTTGCCCTTTTGCTATATTTACACTTCAAATTTCTTTTCGTTTTACTGAAGTCAAACATCCGTTTACTAGAGAATGCTGGTTGATGTTGCAACTTACCTTTTGATCTGTTTCTCGGCAATTTAATAAATTAATGAAATACAATAAACACACCACATGGCTAATGCTATGTTTTTCTGTATATAGGTACACATGTTAATGCATAGAGCTGAAATGCGTTACCTATGTCCAAAGAGTCTACAACCTGAGCAGCCGGAAAGGATTGCCAATGGGATGGCAGTGCATGTAAATGCTCATGCACCTGTGCAAAACTTGAATCTGGATATGGGGGAACAATCACCTGAACACACAGTTTCTAAGTCTTGCGGCCCTTCTGCAGGCTCTTCTGCTGAGCTATCAAGTTCATCACATTCAGAGCAAGCAAAAACTAATGGTGTAGAAAGATCTCAGCCTGGTGCTCTTTGGGATGTCTTCCGCAGGCAGGATGTGCCGATGCTGAATAAATATTTAGCTTCTAACTGGGAGGAACTTACAAATAACAGTCAGGCGATGCTCTCTGTAATTACTTCTCACTACTCTATGCCAAATTTGGCTGAACCACTTTTGTCAAATATGTTTATGTTGAGAATACTATTTCTTTGGTTTCAGGTGAAGCATCCTATTTATGATCAAGCTGTATATCTCAGGGAGCACCATAAAAGGGTATTAAAGGATCAATATGGTAAGTACACCAAATAAAGATTATCGCTTTGAAGTTGGTAGATGCAATAGTTACCGACTTCCTTTCACTGATGCACAATAGCAGCTTGTTTCATTTACTTTGCCAACTTCTCAGACTTGGGCAATCCATAATACTACTTTATTGCAATACCACATCAAGCAGATGATGTGCCATCTACTCCCTCTGTCCCATAATGTAAGACGTTTTTTTACACTAGTGCATTATGGGACGGAGGGCGTAAATTCCTACCGAATCAATAAATGTAACTATACCAATTCTTTGCTCGAAAGAGAGCAACCAAATGTCTGCTTGCTAGGTCTTGTTTACCGGGAAATCCCAACCTGATACTTCTATCTACATCCTTTTTGGTGTGGAATATGATTTTTCGCCACTACTTGACTTTGATGATTTGCCACTGGTTACTTTGCAAATGATATTTTGCCACTTCTTAGTTGGGACTTTGAGGATTTGCCCTTTTACAGTCAAAAACAATAGTAGTTACGAGTGTTTTAGATAATATATGCGCAAAACAGTGGACAACAATACCCTTGTGCCTGTTTGACTGAAGAGGCAGAAAAATAAGTAGAAATCCCCAATGTCCCAGCTCTTCCGCCTCTCGAGTTCTCTCTGCCGGCGCCAATGAAGATGAACTTGTAGAGGAGGTCCCATGGTAGGTCCTGGGTGGGCGTGAACTAGCCACGGCCGGCACTGTGGAGACGAGCGATAGGTGGCCCTCGTAGAGGAAGCCCGAGGGCCTGCACGGTGACAGCGGCGTCCCTGAACCGTGTGTAGCCAAGCGCGCCGCAGCGGCTGGGGAGCTGGAACGGCGCTGGCGAATGCTTCAGCAGCCCTGCCAGTCACCGCCGCTGCTGATGCCCTGCCTGCCCTGTGCTGCTCTTGCTCGCCGCCGCGGCCACCTACTGGTTCTACAACAGGTACTGCTGGTTGCTGCTGCTGCACGTAGTGCTGCTGCTGCTCGCACCTCTTGGCTCCACAGTGGTCAGCCGGGTATACTCTTGTGTTCTGAACGACAGCTGATGCAACACATAGTCCTTTCGCTTGGAGAGCAGGATAAATCACTGATGTGTATTAGCGTCACAAAATCCTGTGTTTGCTTCCATGGAAGAATCGATCAGCTGCTTGCATGCTTGCCATGCTGCCATGGAATAATCAATCTAGCACTTCTTCTGTGGATTGCTCACCGGCGACGGATAGAGCCAGAGGCATCATATCTTGGTCTGACGGGGGGACTGTGATGCTGAGATGTGGACCTGCATGGCTCCTGGTCGTGTTGGCCAGCGTGACCATGGCCGCCAACTCCGGATCCGCTCCCCGTGGCAAGTCACAAGAGAGATGGGGAATGAACAAACAGGAAGAGCTTGTCTGTTGGCTTGGTCGATCGAGGACATGGGCAATTTGGGGATTTCATGCGGGCCCCACCTGTAAGAGGCAAATCCTCGAAGTCCCAAGTAAAAAGTGCAAAATATCAATTGCAAAGTAGGCAGAGGCAAATTGTCGAAGGCCCAAGTAAGCAGTGGCAAGAGATCACATCCCCCCCTTTTGGCGAATTGTCGAAGTCCCACGTAAGCAGTGTGCTAGTAATATCTCATATGAGGCAGACTAATGATTTAGCTGCATCTTATTTGTATATTTTTAATTTGCGTTATGTCACCTGTATTTGTACGTTCTTACAGGAATTGAACCTCGGACATTTGAACAACATATTGGCGAGGCTGTTTTTATTCCAGCTGGCTGTCCTTACCAAGTAAAAAATCTCCAGGTATGCTTCTAGTGATTTTGCGCCATCACAGATTGCTATACTGAACCTTACTGCTTTGGATGATCTACTCTTTGAAATGGTTCATCGTCTGCAAATATAGTTACATCGTCTTTTGTTAAAATATGGTTCAGTCTACGGTTCAGTTGGCTCTGGATTTTTTGTCGCCTGAGAGTTTGCGGGAGTCGGCTCGTATGGCCCAAGAGATACGCTGCCTGCCAAATCATCATGATGCAAAACTGAAGATGCTTGAGGTACCTCAGAACTGAGCTGGTCACCGAGCAGTTGCTTTATGCCTATGTCACTTACCGTTCGGAACAAAAAGGAACCTTACGAGTTTTGTCATCAAACATGCAGGTTGGAAAAATAGCTTTATATGCAGCAAGTTCCGCTGTCAAAGAAATTCAGAAAATAACCCTTGATCCCAAGTAGGTGCACTTAACTTGTCTCCTTGAGCGTAGAACTGTAGAGATCTTCACCTCTCCTTTTTTCATACGCCTTTAGTTGATCTATGCTGCTTATAAACCCAGTATCTGTGCCTTTCTCAGGTTTAATCTGGATATCAGATTTGAGGATCAGAACCTAACCCGGGCAGTTTCAGAGAACTTGGCTAGAGTCACTAAACAACGAAAGGTGTCTTGTGGTTGACATTCTGCAAGTCCTCAGGAGATGCGGGATGTAAAATTGAAATTGAAATCCATGTGAAGTAGATATAGCAAATTGTACATGTAGTATACCATGTCCCGAAAGAAACACATTCACAACTCTTGTCAGATAGTATTGACTTCACCTGTATATTGTGGGTTAGGAGTAACGGCTGTGCTCATGTCAACAAAAATAATGTGTTGAGCAATTAATGAACATTACTATGAGAGTATGATTGATAACTACTCTTCCGCCATTTTGAAGAGAATTTCAGACAATTTTGGGTCGAGTAATATGGAGTTTGGCCCTGTTGTGCTCTAGCTTACATTCACAAAAACAAAACAAAACAAACAGGTTAGATTTAATAGTGACGTTATAGCATGGGCAAATTTGCCCCCCAAACATATGCATGTAGATTATATAGCACACAATTAATTCAACACAAACCAAAATAAACTGCAATTCAACACAAGCCAAGATAAACTTTACCTATTCATACACAGGCCATACATAATGAATCAAAATACACCTTTGTTGTGCTCGTTGATCTCCATCTGCTTGTTGGTGAACCACTTCTTTCGTCATCCAAGAGGCCACTTCTTTCTTCATCCAAGAAACTAGTGTCCCGCAACATGATCCTCGACTCTCCCTGGTAAAAGAAAAGCCACGATCCTTGACTCTGTGACCACGCAAGCCTTGCTTTCTTCTCAATCTCAGTTGACTCCAATGTCTTCGCCTTTTCAAGCTTTCACTTTTTTTTTCATTTCACTTCTCCATATCCGTTCTCTGGCTTTCAATGTTCACCTCTCTCGCACCCTCTCTCAATTGAACTCTCTCTTTTTGCACATCCAAGAAGAACATGTACCTCTCATCCTTCTGCTCCTCCCTTTCTTTTGCATTTTCATCAATGTCGCCCCCTTGTTGGAAAAGATGTACATCCATGTGGTAGGCAATTTGCTTGTCGCACCGTCACGCACTAGCCTTTCCTTCTCCCACTTCTTCCCCATCACATGTCTAATCCTTTTTGGCACAATCCCTTGTCCGTCCGCCCCTTCACTTGGCTTATCGCCGTCATCCAATCTAATAGGTTGATGAGAGCTTGAGCCATAATTGTTCTTCGTATTCTTGGTGTGGTTCTTGAGATCTTCATAAAGGGGTGCGTCAATTCGGTCGCCCATTCAACGCTATCCACAAATGGGACAGAGTGAATGGATTTTTCTCAACTTGATGGTACAAAGTAGCGGCGAACCTCATGTAGCAAGAAAAAAAATCACACGTCAACATAATGGCACAAACGAATTGAGCAATAAAAATAACGATCGTGTGAAGCAAGCAAAACTTACATGGCTTTTGACTCCAACTCCACTTTGTTGCTTATTCACCACATGTGCATAGAAACCGCAAAACTTGTTCATGGACTCTTGGATTGTGGCCCATCTATGTTGGAGAGAGCCTTGTTGCGGGTGTTACGACTCCACATAGTGATTGTGTTCATGGTACCAAGCATGGATTTTTTTTGCCAATACTATGAGCCCTTTTGCTCAGTTCTACATATAAGATCCATGGTTGTGGCCAACCAAGCTCTACACAACAAGACATCTTCATGGTTGAGAATGATGGTCCTCTTGTCTACGGAGTCTTCTTTGTTTGAGTGCCCGATGATTGCCCAACATTACAGAAGGGGAATCGGTATCACTCATTTCATAAGTTGGAGGTTCCTGACTGCCATTTATGAAACCATCTTGAATAAGTCCTAAAGATGCATCACAATGAAGATACCATCCTAAAATTGATCCAAAAAGCATATGGGGCAAGGAAAACCCCGTAAATTCTGACCCAAACCTTCCTCGGACAGTTGGTGGGCATGCCCCCTGCCGGAGATGCCCGACGTTTTCCGCGATGTTGGAGTTGCGGTGACTCGTATGTCGTCTCCAGGGAGGCGTCCTCTTCTACTTGCATGAAGTCATTCGGGATGCCCCTAATTACTGAGGCGGAACAATGTCAGGCGTGGCCGTGTCAGTGGGCGCGTGGGTGCCGAAGTAGACACGACGAGCTCCATTTGGACGACATTCTTCCCTGCCTTCTCAACAACTTCCATCTCAGCCTTCTCATAGGCACGCTGACGGGCAAGCCGCTTTCTTTAGGTGACAGTCTTCGCCTTGTTCATGACAGTGGGGACTCCGATAGACTCCGGTGGGCGGATGGCAGAATGAGTGTGACGAGGAGGAGGAGGAGGTAGGCTACATAGACACAGAGCAAGGGCGGAAGGAGGGCACCAACATAGGTGCGGGATGCAAGAGAGATGACGGTTAGTTTAGTCAATTTGGAGGGATTTGATGTGGATCCATCCTGTCGGATCCGACGTGGCGGACGTGTCCAGGAGACTCCAAATCAGCACCACATATGGCTTGGGTTTGAGGGGTGCCGGACAACTCAGACATATGGCCTGAGTTTGGAGTCTTGGGTGGCATTTTTTTGGGTCCAAGTGGTGTCTAGGTTGTCCCTGGATATACAGGGACCGAGTAGAGGATCCGGTTAGAGATGCTCTTAAAGCATTTATAGCAGAGTCGCCATATCACCGGTCACCATATGGAATATGGAGATCATGATCGCTATGCACAAACACCAAGTCGCCATATCTTCTCTTTTCTGATCTATTTTTTGTTGTATCAACTCAAAAATGCACACACTCAATTTTGGGGATTAAACACTAACTTGGAATAACATTGCATTACAAAGTGGTTACACCGGGGTAGAAAAGTAGATTAGCAACATTTTTTTACTAAACTGATGACTATTTAATGTCCTGGGAGAAGCACTAGTTGCTCTTCACCATGATGTCGGTGAATGCGTGTACGAGGCACATGCATATTTGATGAGTCGACTCATCATGTACATGCGGCGGTGTTAAGGTCCAATGACCTCATCTTCGTCCCATTCATGCCTATTGTCGTCAAGGTTGGGGATGACTTTTTTGAGAGGGCAAAGTCCTAATAGGGCGCGATTTGACTCGATGAATGTCACAATCTCATGTCGAATGTGCACCATCTAAGGAACTCCCTCTCCGCAGTCAAATCCGCCTGTCTCCCCTTGAATGGAGTCAAATTGCGTATTGCTCTCTGCATGCACCGCCTTCCCGGCATTGATATGCTTGAAGATGTCGCCGGGGTGGATGGCCGGGGTGTGAGCGACGTAGCGCTCACCCCATAGCTCCTTAACATAATGGCGACGAGAGCACGTGTTGCCTGATATGAGCTATGTCGATGAGGCATCACCTACTCATAGGGGTCCCCACACACCCATTGGATACCCAAAATAGTGAAGTGTATTGTGCTGGATTCAGGGCTCCGCAGACCCAAGGTAGATTCGAACTCTGGGGTACGTGCGAAGAACTCAACCTCCCTAGCCTGCCAACTCGTCGATCTCACGGCCTAACTCGACAAACTGATGAAGAAAGGGACAAGACAGTTTGCCCAGGTTCGGGCCACCTTGCGGTGTAGTACCCTACTCCTGCTTTGTGGTGGATTAGCCTCGAGGTGGGCTGAGGATGAACTAGTACAGAGGAAAAACAACCTCAGGAGGTGTGTTCTTGTGCTTGTGAGGGTGTGGATGGTCTGGATGATCTGTCCCCCTCTATGGTGGTGGCTAGACTATCTTTATAGTGGCCTTGGTCCTCTTCCCAAAATGAAGGCGGGAAGGGATCCCACAACGGCCAAATTCGAAGGAAGACAACTAGTACATCTTATCCTGACGAAAGGTGGTCTGCGCCTACAAAGCTTCTGGTTATGACGTCGTGGTGGGCTCGGTGATGACCTTCGTCCTGGCGGTCTTGGTCTTGTAGCATGGAAATGGAAACCTTTAGTTGATTCCTCGGGACTCCGCGTCTGCGCTTGCCTCTTTAGCACCAAAGAGGAAACCTGTTGTACTGCGCTCGCTGGCGCCCGCCTGGCCTTGGTCGTCATGGCTTGCGTCATCTGAACCTCACGAGGTGAGGGCTCGCATGGAAATCTCCGCTCCTCAGGAGCCAGCGTAATGAGGCCACTCCTTCTGGAGGTCTTGGCGTCATCCGGCTCGCGAGGCTTGGCCCCTCGTGAGGGTCTTATGATGTCGGTGCTGAAGATGGGCCGTCCCAGGTCGCCGATCGAGCCATGCCATGGGCCGCAGGCAGGCAAGTCTGGGTACTCTGGTTCCCAGAACGCCGACATATTGGGATTCCAATTCGGGCAACCGTCGAGGGCAGGATCCTCGCGTGACCTCTAGTGCATAATGGTGATCCCGCTCATTAGTATTCTCTTCATCTTCTATTTGTTTTCTTGTCTTTATGTAATTGGCAATATAAGGATTTTCAATGCAATTCACCGCAGAATACATATAAATTTCCTCTAGATCAAATCAAGAACTGTCTCAAGGGCAAATTTTGGAATATCCTTAGTTATACGTTTCATTTCTTCATAACCCAGAAGCAAACTAAGTTCATTATGATGCGCAAGGGAAATCAAGTCATCACAATTTTTGGACACGATTCGATCATGAAACAATTTGCATTGGATATTTAAATGACCACGTTCATTGCAAAATTCACAAGGATGGGTAAGAAAATTTAAATTTTCAGCACAAACATCTAGCCTTTCTTGCAACCATTTAGTTTCTAAATACTTATGCCTCTTGCAAAATCTATCTTCCCTATTTAGTGTGTACTTGCAAACTCTATGCACTCCACAAAAATTGACATGCTTATAAGAGGCATTTTCATCATGACTAGTGCAATCATCATTAGTACTATGGATATTCAAAGAGTTCGTACTTTGAGCCCGCGCTTGGTCGGTCAACAGTGATCAATCAGGAAGGGTTGGACAAGGCCCGGCCGACCCTTGCCGCTGCTTCCAATGAGTGGAAGGCGGCGACGGTCTGGCCAGCTTCACGGGCTCAGATCGATATGACGGCCACCGAGATCCCCATCCACCTTCACGCTCTCCTGTCTAGCCTGGTCCCCCCTTTCTCTGATTTCTTCAATGCCGTGCTTTCACATTATCAGAACCACGCACTGCATTTGGACCCCGGGTCCATTGTGCTCCTCGTCGCTTTTGCCTTCCTGTGCGAGGCTGATGTCTACTACACAACTTTCTTCTTGTAGACGTTGTTGGGCCTCCAAGTGCAGAGGTTTGTAGGACAGTAGCAAATTTCCCTCAAGTGGATGACCTAAGGTTTATCAATCCATGGGAGGCGCAGATGAAGATGGTCTCTCTTAAACAACCCTACAACCAAATAACAAAGAGTCTCTTGTGTCCCCAACACACCCAATACAATGGTAAATTGTATAGGTGCACTAGTTCGGCGAAGAGATGGTGATACAAGTGCAATATGGATGGTAGATATGGGTTTTTGTAATCTGAAAATATAAAAACAGCAAGGTAACTAATGATAAAAGTGAGCACAAATGGTATTGCAATGCTTCGAAACAAGGCCTAGGGTTCATACTTTCACTAGTGCAAGTTCTCTCAACAAGGATAACATAATTAGATAATATAACTATCCCTCAACATGCAACAAAGAGTCACTCCAAAGTCACTAATAGCGGAGAACAAATGAAGAGATTATTGTAGGGTACGAAACCACCTCAAAGTTATTCTTTTCGATCAATCTGTTGGGCTATTCCTATAAATGTCACAAACAGCCCTAGAGTTCGTAGTAAAATAACAACTTAAGACACAAATCAACCAAAACCCTAATGTCACCTAGATACTCCAATGTCACCTCAAGTATCCGCGGGTATGATTATACGATATGCATCACACAATCTTAGATTCATCTATTCAACCAACACAAGGAACTTCAAAGAGTGCCCCAAAGTTTCTACTGGAGAGTCAAGACGAAAACATGTGCCAACCCCTATGCATAAGTTCACAAGGTCACAAAACTCGCAAGTTGATCACCAAAACATACATCAAGTGGATCACGTGAATATCCCATTGTCACCATAGATAAGCACTTGCAAGACATACATCAAGTGTTCTCAAATCCTTAAAGACTCAATCCGATAAGATAACTTCAAAGGAAAACTCAATTCATCACAAGGAGATAGAGGAGGAGAAACATCATAAGATCCAACTATAATAGCAAAGCTCGCGGTACATCAAGATCGTGCCATATCAAGAACACGAGAGAGAGAGAGAGATCAAACACATAGCTACTGGTACATACCCTCAGCCTTGAGGGTGAACTACTCCCTTCACGTCATGGAGAGCACCGGGATGATGAAGATGGCCATAGGTGATGATTCCCCCCTCCAACAGGGTGCCGGAACAGGGCCCCGATTGGTTTTTGGTGGCTACAGAGGCTTGCGGCGGCGGAACTCCCGATCTATGTTAAGTTCTAGAAGTTTTGGGATTTATAAGAGAGGTTGGCATCGAGAAAAAGTTAGGGGCCCCCACAGGGAGTCCACGAGGCAGGGGGCGTGCCCCAGGGGGGTGGGCGCGCCCTCCACCCTCATGGGGCCCACGGGACTCCCCTCCGGTAACTCTTCATTCCAGTATTTTTTATATTTTCCAGAAAAAATCTCCGTTGATTTTCAGCGCATTCCCAGAACTTTTATTTCTGCACAAAACACCACCACGGGTAGTTCTGCTGAAAACAACGTCAGTCCGGGTTAGTTCTAACCAAATCATACCAAAATCATGTGAAAATATTATAAACATGGCATGAATACATCAAAAATTATAGATACGTTGGAGATGTATCAGAGGCCATTGTGGGCATCGCCTCATCTGTGGCCTTGTCCCGCCATTTCTTCTCGCTTCATCTGGTCGAGAACAAACAATGCTCGGGATGCGTGTCGTTACGGGCGGTGGCGGCAACGGCTGACTCTAGCATTGACTTCACGCTTCGTCCGGATGCGACGGGATTCCAGGAGCAGTGGGTGTATGTGGATGCCGCCACGTACACTTCCCTTCTCCAGCTTCCGCGGGCGCCAGCGGAGCCGAGCTCCGGCTGGGGACATGCGAAGCTCATCGACCGGCGGCTCGCCCGCGTCTGGTCCAGGTTTGCCGAGCTGAAGAAGGCGGGGGTGATGGCGCCGATGGTGGTGAGGGAGTTCGTCCGGCGACGCATCGCCCCGCTTCAATGCCACTCTCGCCCAATGCGGGCCTTTGCTGGCCCCAACAACCCCATGAGGCTTCAGGTGCTCACTTCCCTCCAAGATGCTGCAGACGGTGCTCCAGCTCCCGACGGGCGACCAAGCGCCTCCCGCACTCCCAGCAGACAAGTGCCTTCTGTATCAATGCTCGAATGGGGAGGCCTTCGCGAAGAGATGCCTTGCTTCGACATGTGGGGGCTGCGCCCAATGGGCCTTGAGGGGCCTCGCGAGAATCCCATCTTAGTGCCCCCTGTGCTTGTCGATCCTGTGGCGTGTGCCCCAAATGAGGTTGCAGGGGGGCGAACGGCGCCGGGTACTCCTGGAGCAACTGCTGGGGAGCAGATGCCGCCAGGTGTTCTTGAGATAGCCGCTCCTGAAGTTCCGCCGAGCGCTCCTGAGGTGACCGCTGGTGAGCAGGTGCGACCCGGTGCTCCCGAGGCGGCTGCCCCTGAAGCTCCGACAAGTGCTCCTGAGGTGGCGGTACGCATCCCAGCTTCAAAGGGCCATGCTCCGACCCTCGGCTTGCTTTGTCTGAACCTTGGAGCACTCTGCAAGGGGAAAAGGCTCTAGAGCAGTGGTGATGCCCTCGGCCCCTAAAACAGAGGAAGTACATAGCCATAGACGAGTAAGTGCCTTATCTTTGTTGTTCTTCACGTGTCGCGCCCTTGCCTGACCGCGGCTCCTTAGGGTCCCTTCGGTTGCGGCGGCGAAACCTCCTGGGAGCGACCTCCGGAGGCCCTTGGTCCGCTCTCGATTCCAGGCCCCTCACGACAAACATCCACATGAGGCACAGGACCGGCCTATGAGGCGGGGGCGCCACTGGATGGCCATGAGCCTGTGACCCCAGGACCCTTCCTCCGCGACTACCTCTGGGGTGCAGGGGGCGTCCCAAGGGCTCCTCCGTTGATGCTTGTTGGTAGTTGGGCTGCCCCAGCATCGGCGTCATCCCCGAGCAGTGAGGCCAAGATGCGTAGTGCCTCCGCCAAGGCTCGGGGATTGATTGAAGGAGCGCCGACATCCAGCCCCCTTCCAAAGGTGAGCGAGTCAGCCCACGCCTCCACGGTAGCCCTGGTGTG
The DNA here is from genome assembly GCF_003073215.2 of Triticum urartu. Classification (NCBI taxonomy): domain Eukaryota; kingdom Viridiplantae; phylum Streptophyta; class Magnoliopsida; order Poales; family Poaceae; genus Triticum; species Triticum urartu. The sequence goes on from NC_053025.1 coordinate 389,149,764, forward strand.
GAGGAGGGGCTCGACCATGCGCTGGAGCTCGCACGCAGGCGCAGAGCCGTCCGCCATGACCTTTTCCAAGAAGCAATGAGCGCGCTGGGTCGGCTTGGGGGAGAACTTGTTGACGTCGACGCACGCCTTGAAGCGGACGACCTCCTCCTGTCGCGCAAGTGGCATCATCTGAAGGTCGCCGTCAACCTTGGGCGTTCGCAGCATGAGCACGCCAGGGCTGATGCCGCGGCGTCCCTCGTGGCTTCTCGCGAGGCCTGCACCCAGGCTTTGGAGGAGGCCAGCACCACTGACCGCCGCCGCAAGGCGGCCGAGGATCATGAGAGGGAGTTTCAAGCTTCGAACGCCACCCTTGAGCGGCAGGTCCGGGCGCGCAGGGCCGCCCTGGCAGTGCCGCCAAATGTGGCCCCTCTGACGAGAGGGAGATCCAAGAGCGTGAGGACGCGCTGGCGCTCGAGGTCTTGGAGCATAACTTGGAGCTCGAGCCCTGGAGGTGAGGGAGCTCCAGGCAGCCGCGGTCGAGGACGCCCTTGTCGCGCGGGAGGCCAGGGTCCAACAGGAAGTTAACCAGAAGGTGGCGAAGATCCGCAGGGCTCTTGATGACGAGCACCGCCGGGAGTTGAGGCTCCAGGAGACCCTGTTCCAACAGCGGCAGGTCGAGCTTGAGGGCAGGACCATCGCCCTCAGCGCGAAGCTGGCCGCAACGGAGCAATGGGAGAGGACCGCCAAGGAGGCTCAGGCCTCCGCCCAAGCCGACTTGGCTTCCACCCAAGCTGACTTGTCCTTACTCCAGCAGCATGTCGAGGGCGTCACGTCTATTGGTAGAAGGCCACAAATGAAGCATACCACCGTCGGATGATGTAGCACGAGCGTTCCTCGATGCTCAAGGACATCAGGACCAAGGCTAACTGGACCTTAGGTACCATCTGTGAAGAGAGCATCTCCCACCCGCACGAAGACGATGACGCCGGCCACCTCCACTTTTTCACTCAAGTCGTGACACGCTTGGAAGACTGGGCCATGAGGGCTCGCCGGCTTGTCATGGAGGGAAGCCGTGGCCTCCCTGGGCACGCGTTCTCACGCGTCTTTAGCCACCTCCTTAGCCTTGATCCCGACTTTGACTTCAACGCTGCGATAGCCCCCATGCCCACGGTCATCCAGGGCAATCTGGCGAACTGGGTGGACGACCATGTGGACGACCTGGTCGCAGAGTTCGCTCCCGAAGACAGCGTGGTCGTGCTTGCAGCCGAAGAAGAGGGTGCAGATGGTGATGATGAAGGCGATGACATCGACGGCAGCGCATCTGGCTAAGCTTGCATTTCCCTCCTTTGTCCTGACCTGTATGCCAAAAACTCTGGATATGGCTCTGCGGGGCATGAAAGCATTTTTTGAGGGGGGCTTATAATGTATGAAATGATGATATGCTCTTGAGATAGATTCTGGAATGTGCCGTCGTGAGCCAGGAGGCTCCCGACCAAAGAAATTGTCGTGACCTATCTTTGGTGCCGTTGGTCTTGAGCGGGTTCTGGTGTTGTGGAAGCACTACTCTCCCGAGGCGGGCCCTCCGGGGGCTCGTGAGGGTTTAGGCCTCCCGGGGCGCCTACTGGCCTGCCTAAGAGGGTTTTGGCCTCCTGGGTGCCTCCTGAGGCTCTATAATTTTTGATTGCTCCATGCTATTATATATTCTGTTTTGGATGTTTAATGGACTTATTTATACACTTTTATATTATTTTTGGGACTAACCTATTAACCGGAGGCCCAACCCAAATTGATGTTTTTTTTTGCCTATTTCAGTGTTACGCAGAAAAAGAATATCAAACGGAGTCCAAACGGAATGAAACCTTCGGGAGCGTGATTTTTGGAACAACCGTGATCCAGTGGACTTGGAGTGGACGTCAAGCAACCAACGAGGAGGTCACGAGGGAGGGGGCGCGCCTACCCCCTAGGGGCGCCCTCCACCCTCGTGGGCCCATCATGGCTCCACCGACCTACTTCTTCCTCCTATATATACCTACGTACCCTGAAAACATCGGGGAGCACCACGAAAACCTAATTCCACCACCGCAACCTTTTGTACCCATGAGATCCCATCTTGGGGCCTTTTCCGGCGCTCCGTCGGAGGGGGCATTGATCACGGAGGGCTTCTACATCAACACCATAGCCTCTCCGATGATGTGTGAGTAGTTTACCTCAGACCTTCGGGTCCATAGTTATTAGCTAGATGGCTTCTTCTCTCTCTTTGGATCTCAATACAAAGTTCTCCTCGATTCTCTTGGAGATCTATTCGATGTAATCTTCTTTTGCGGTGTGTTTGTCGAGATTCGATGAATTATGGGTTTATGATCAAGATTATCTATGAACAATATTTGAATCTTCTCTAAATTCTTTTATGTATGATTGGTTATCTTTGCAAGTCTCTTCGAATTTTCAGTTTGGTTTGGCCTACTAGATTGATCTTTCTTGCAATGGGAGAAGTGCTTAGCTTTGGGTTCAATCTTGCGGTGCTCGATCCGAGTGACAGTAGGGGAAACGACACGTATTGTATTGTTGCCATCGAGGATAAACAGATGGGGTTTATATCATATTGCATGAGTTTATCCCTCTACATCATGTCATCTTGCTTAAAGCATTACTCCGTTCTTATGAACTTAATACTCTAGATGCATGCTGGATAGCGGTCGATGTGTGGAGTAATAGTAGTAGATGCAGGCAGGAGTCGGTCTACTTATCACGGACGTGATGCCTATATACATGATCATACCTAGATATTCTCATAACTATACTCAATTCTATCAATTGCTCGACAATAATTTGTTCACCCACCGTAATACTTATGCTGTCTTGAGAGAAGCCACTAGTGAAACCTATGGCCCCCCGGGTCTATCTTCTATGATATTAATCTCCCGTCAACTAGCTATTTCTGGCACTGTTTATTTTGCAGTCTTTACTTTCAATCTACATCATAAAAATACCAAAAATATTTATCTTATTATTATTATCTCTATCAGATCTCACTCTTGCAAGTGGCCGTGAAGGGATTGACAACCCCTTTATCGCGTTGGTTGCGAGGTTCTTATTTGTTTGTGTAGGTACAAGGTGACTCGTGCGTGGTCTCCTACTGGATTGATACCTTGGTTCTCAAAAACTGAGGGAAATACTTACGCTACTTTGCTGCATCACCCTTTCCTCTTCAAGGGAAAACCAACGCATGCTCGAGAGGTAGCAAGAAGGATTTCTAGTACCGTTGCCGGGGAGGTCTACGCCAAGTCAAGACATACCAAGTACCCATCACAACTCTTATCCTTCGCATTACATTATTTGCCATTTGCCTCTCGTTTTCCTCTCCCCCACTTCACCCTTACCGTTTTATTCGCCCTATTTTCCTTTCGTCCTCTCCTTCCGTTCGCTTTTTCTTCTTTTCGCTTGTTTGCTTGTGTGTTGGATTGCTTGCTTGTCACGATGGCTCAAGATAATACTAAATTGTGTGACTTTGCCAATACCAACAATAATGATTTTATTAGCACTCCAATTGCTTCTCTTACCGATGCTGAGTCTTGTGAAATTAATACTGCTTTGTTGAATCTTGTCATGAAATATCCGTTTTCTGGCCTTCCTAGTGAAGATGCCGCTACCCATCTAATTTTTTTGTTGATTTGTGTGATATTCAAAAGAAGAAAGATGTGGATAATGATATTGTTAAACTTAAGCTATTTCCGATTTTTCTTAGAGATCGTGCTAAAGCTTGGTTTTCGTCTTTGCCTAAAAATAGTATTGATTCGTGGAATAAGTGCAAAGATGCTTTTATCTCTAAGTATTTTCCTCCCGCTAAGATCATCTCTCTTAGAAATGATATTATGAATTTTAAGCAACTTTATCATGAACATGTTGCACAATCTTGGGAGAGGATGAAATTAATGATGCATAATTGCCCTACACATGATTTGAATTTATGGATGATTATACAAATTTTTTATGCCGGATTGAATTTTGCTTCTAGAAATCTTTTAGATTCGGCCGCGGGAGGCACTTTTATGGAAATCACTTTAGGAGAAGCTACTAAACTCCTAGATAATATTATGGTTAATTATTCTCAATGGCACACCGAAAGATCTAATAGTAAAAAAGTTCATGCGATTGAAGAGATTAATGTTTTGAGTGGAAAGATGGATGAACTTATGAAATTGTTTGCTAATATTAGATTCCAATTTCCGTTAAGGAAAGGCATGGAACACTTCCCTAGAAAGAAAATTAAGTTACCTTATGAATCTATTATGACAGCCACTTATGGATTGCATACCAAAGATGGCAATACCTAGATCTATCTTCGCTTTTATGCCTAGCTAGGGGCGTTAAACGATAGCGCTTGTTGGGAGGCAACCCAATTTTATTTTTGTTCCTTGATTTTTGTTCCTGTTTAGTAATAAATAATTTATCTAGCCTCTGTTTTGGTTGTGTTTTTGTGTTTAATTAGTGTTTGTGCCAAGTAGAACCGTTGGGAAGACTTGGGGAAAGTCTTTTTGATCTTGCTGTAAAAAACAGAAACTTTAGCGCTCACAAGAATTGCTGCCATTTTTTATTGGAGAGTGCTATTTAATTAATTATTTTTAGATGATTATTAGATAAATCCTTCACATCCAGCACTTTATTTTAGGATTTTTGGGGTTCCAGAAGTATGCGTTAGTTACAGATTACTACAGACTGTTCTGTTTTTGACAGATTCTGTTTTTCGTGTGTTGTTTGCTTATTTTGATGAATCTATGGCTAGTAATGGAGCTTATAAACCATAGAAAATTTGGAATAAATTAGGTTTAACACAAATATAAATAAAGAATAAGTTCATTACGTACCTTGAAGTGGTGTTTTGTTTTCTTTCGCTAACGGAGCTCACGAGATTTTTTTTGTTAAGTTTTGTGTTGTGAAGTTTTCAAGTTTTGGGTAAGGATTTGATGGATTATGGAACAAGGAGTGGCAAGAGCCTAATCTTGGGGATTCCCAAGGCACCCCAAGGTAAAATCCAAGGACACTAAAAAGCCTAAGCTTGGGGATGGCCCGGAAGGCATCCCCTCTTTTGTCTTCATTTATCGGTAACTTTACTTGGAGCTATATTTTTATTCACCACATGATATGTGTTTTGCTTGGAGCGTCTTGTATGATTTGAGTCTTTGCTTTTTAGTTTACCACAATCATCCTTGCTGTACACACCTTTTGAGAGAGACACACATGAATCGGAATTTATTAGAATACTCTATGTGCTTCACTTATATCTTTTGAGCTATATAGTTTTTGCTCTAGTGCTTCACTTATATCTTTTAGAGCACGGTGGTGGTTTTATTTTATAGAAATAATTGATCTATAATGCTTCACTTATATTATTTTGAGAGTCCTTTAGAACAGCATGGTAATTTGCTTTTGATATTATAAAAAAAACTTTCATATAAGTGCATTGAATACTAAGAGAAGTTTGATACTTGATGATTGTTTTGAGATATGGAGATAGTGATATTAAAGTTATGCTAGTTGAGTATTTGTGAATTTGAGAAATACTTGTGTTGAAGTTTACAAGTCCCGTAGCATGCACATATGGTAAAAATTATGTAACAAATTTGAAACATGAGGTGTTATTTGATTGTCTTCCTTATGAGTGGTGGTCGGGGACGAGCGATGGTCTTTTCCTACCAATCTATCCCCCTAGGAGCATGCGCGTAATACTTGGTTTTTGATGACTTGTAGATTTTTGCAATAAGTATGTGAGTTCTTTATGACTAATGTTGAGTCCATGGATTATACGCACTCTCACCCTTCCATCATTGCTAGCCTCTTCGGTACCGTGCATTGCCCTTTCTCACCTTGAGAGTTGGTGCAAACTTCGCCGGTGCATCCAAACCCCGTGGTACAATACGCTCTATCACACATAAACCTCCTTATATCTTCCTCAAAACAGCCACCATACCTACCTATTATGGCATTTCCATAGCCATTCCGAGATATATTGCCATGCAACTTTCCACCATTCCATTTATTATGACACACATCATCATTTTCATATTGCCTTGCATGATCATGTAGTTGACATCGTATTTGTGGCAAAGCCACCGTTCATAATTCTTTCATACATGTCACTCGTGAGTCATTGCACATTCCGGTACACCACCGGAGGCATTCATATAGTCATATCATGTTCTAGTATCAAGTTGTAATCATTGAGTTGTAAATAAATAGAAGTGTGATGATCATCATTAATAGAGCATTGCCCCCCCCCCCAAAAAAAGAAAGGCCAAAAAAGGCCCAAAAGAAATAAAAATAAAAAGGGGCAATGCTACTATCCTTTTTTCCACACTTGTGCTTCAAAGTAGCACCATGATCTTGATGATGGAGAGTCTCTTGTTTTGTCATTTTCATATACTAGTGGAAATTTTTCATTATAGAACTTGGCTTGTACATTCCAACAATGGGCCTCCTCAAGTGCCCTAGGTCTTCGTGAGCAAGCAAGTTGGATGCACACCCACTTAGTTTCTTTTGTTGAGCTTTCATACATTTATAGCTCTAGTGCATCCGTTGCATGGCAATCCCTACTCCTTGCATTTGACATCAATTGATGGGCATATCCCTAGCCCATTGATTAGCCGCGTCAATGTGAGACTTTCTCCTTTTTTGTCTTCTCCACATAACCCCCTTCATTATATTTTATTCCACCCATAGTGCTATATCCATGGCTCATGCTCGTGTATTGCGTGAAAGTTGAAAAAAGTTTGATATTACTAAAGTATGAAACAATTGCTTGGCTTGTCATCGGGGTTGTGCATGATGAGAGCATTCTTGTGTGACGAAAATGGAGCATGACCAAACTATATGATTTTGTAGGGATGAACTTTCTTTGGCCATGTTATTTTGAGAAGACATGATTGCTTAGTTAGTATGCTTGAAGTATTATTATTTTTATGTCAATATTAAACTTTTATCTTGAATCTTTCGGATCTGAACATTCATGCCACAATAAAGAAAATTACATTGAGAAATATGTTAGGAAGCATTCCACATCAAAAATTCTGTTTTTATCATTTACCTACTCGAGGACGAGCATGAATTAAGCTTGGGGATGCTTGATACGTCTCCAACGTATCTATAATTTTTGATTGCTCCATGCTATTATATATATTCTATTTTGGATGTTTAATGGGCTTATTTATACACTTTTATATTATTTTTGGGACTAACCTATTAACCGGAGGCCCATCCCAAATTGTTGTTTTCTTGCCTATTTCAGTGTTTCGCAGAAAAAGAATATCAAACGGAGTCCAAACGGGATGAAACCTTCGGGAGCGTGATTTTTGGAACAAACGTGATCCAGAGGACTTGAAGTGGACGTCAAGCAACCAACTAGGAGGCTACGAGGCAGGGGGGACGATGGTCATCCAGGGCAATCTGGCGGACTGGGTGGACGACCTGGTCGCGGAGTTCGCTCCCGAAGACGGCGTGGTCGTGCTTGTAGTAGAAGAAGAGGGTGCAGATGGTGATGATGAAGGCGATGACACCGACGGCAGCGCATCTGGCTAAGCCTGCATTTCCCTCCTTGTCCTAACCTGTATGCCAAAAACTCTGGATACGGCTCTGCGGGGTGTGAAAGCATTTTTTGAGGGAGGGCCTTATAATGTATGAAATGATGATATGCTCCTGAGATAGATTCTGGAATGTGCCGTCGTGAGCCAGGAGGCTCCCGACCAAAGTAATTGTCGCGACTTATCTTTGGTGCCATTGGTCTTGAGCAGGTTCTGGTGTTGTGGAAGCACTCCTCTCCCGAGGCGGGCCCTCCGGGGGCTCGTGAGGGTTTAGGCCTCCTGGGGCGCCTACTGGCCTGCCCAAGAGGGCCTCGCGAGGAGTGATACGTCCCCAATGTATCTATAATTTTTGATTGCTCCATGCTACTATATATTCTGTTTTGGATGTTTAATGGGCTTATTTATACACTTTTATATTATTTTTGGGACTAACCTATTAACCGGAGGCCCATCCCAAATTGCTGTTTTTTTGCCTATTTCAGTGTTTCGCAGAAAAAGAATATCAAACGGAGTCCAAACGGAATGAAACCTTCGGGAGCGTGATTTTTGGAACAAACGTGATCCAGAGGACTTGGAGTGCACGTCAAGCAACCAATGAGGAGGCCACGAGGCAGGGTGCGCGCCTACCCCTGGGTGCGCCCTCCACCCTCGTGGGCCCCTCATGGCTCCACCGACCTACTTCTTCCTCCTATATATACCTACGTACCCTGAAAACATCGGGGAGCACCACGAAAACCTAATTCCACCGCCGCAACCTTTTGTACCCGTGAGATCCCATCTTGGGGCCTTTTCCGGCGCTCCGTCGGAGGGGGCATTGATCACGGAGGGCTTCTACATCAACACCATAGCCTCTCCGATGATGTGTGAGTAGTTTACCTCAGACCTTCGGGTCCATAGTTATTAGCTAGATGGCTTCTTCTCTCTCTTTGGATCTCAATACAAAGTTCTCCTCGATTCTCTTGGAGATCTACTCGATGTAATCTTATTTTGCGGTGTGTTTGTCGAGATCCGATGAATTGTGGGTTTATGATCAAGATTATCTACGAACAATATTTGAATCTTCTCTAAATTCTTTTATGTATGATTGGTTATCTTTGCAAGTCTCTTCGAATTTTCGGTTTGGTTTAGCCTACTAGATTGATCTTTCTTGCAATGGGAGAAGTGCTTAGCTTTGGGTTCAATCTTGCGGTGCTCGATCCCAGTGACAGTAGGGGAAACGACACATATTGTATTTTTGCCATCGAGGATAAAAATATGGGGTTTATATCATATTGCATGAGTTTATCCCTCTACATCATGTCATCTTGCTTAAAGCGTTACTCCGTTCTTATGAACTTAATACTCTAGATGCATGCTGGATAGCAGTCGATGTGTGGAGTAATAGTAGTAGATGCAGGCAGGAGTCGGTCTACTTATCACGGACGTGATGCCTATATACATGATCATACCTAGATATTCTCATAACTATACTCAATTCTATCAATTGCTCGACAGTAATTTGTTCACCCACCGTAATACTTATGCTATCTTGAGAGAAGCCACTAGTGAAACCTATGGCCCCCGGGTCTATCTTCTATCATATTAATCTCCCGTCAACTAGCTATTTCTGGCACCGTTTATTTTGCAATCTTTCCTTTCAATCTACATCATAAAAATACCAAAAAATATTTATCTTATTATATTATCTCTATCAGATCTCAGTCTTGCAAGTGTCCATAAAGGGATTGACAACCCCTTTATCGCGTTGGTTGCGAGGTTCTTATTTGTTTGTGTAGGTACGAGGTGACTCGCGCGTGGTCTCCTACTGGATTGATACCTTGGTTCTCAAAAACGGAGGGAAATACTTGCGCTGCTTTGCTGCATCACCCTTTCCTCTTCAAGGGAAAACCAATGCTTGCTCAAGAGGTAGCAAGGAGCCGATTGCCGGACTACGGCAAGGTGTGCGCGCGGTGATCCTGCGGAAGTTGCATTCTTGGACCCGAGGGGGCCTGCGCCGCTTGGGCTAGCCCGAGCGTGCTTGATGCACGCATACCACGGTCAGCCCCCGCTTGCGGGGTGCTCACAGGGGGGTAGCAGGCGCGAGCCTTAGTCTTAAACACAAACTAAAAGGCAAGAAATCACCGCAAACGAAGAAAATTTCCCCCCTTTTTCCTTTGATAAGCACACAAAACTCCAAATCTCATTCCAAAAGATGGCAAATTGGGTTACAGAAAGAGGGCGAAAACAAACGGCCACGTCCGGCACCTAACTAGTCTTCTCACCAGCGCGGAAGCTAAGTGCTTCCACTGGGTGTGGGCATAGTCATTGGGGGACAATGTCTACGGCTAGCGCGGAGCATGGTGCTTCCAGTTGGATGTGGGTGGGAGCCCCTGTGAGGCCCGAGGGCGGCACTCAGGAAACTCCAGGGCGTGTACAGCCCCAACTCATTATTACGTGAGAGTGTCATGAGCGGAGATCTTCATGGGCATCCCTGGCGCCTGACGAGGGCCCCGCCCCGTGCCTCCCCCGACCACCATTGGGGCGTCCGGAAACCAGGACGAGGCCAAGGGGCAAGGGGGACGCTAGTGGTGCCCCGGCGATCGCAGGCCCCATCACGAGGGGAGGGGCTCGCCAGCGCCTTCCCCGATGGGGGACCTACCTTCATGTGGCGTGCACCACCGTCGTGGCGGCGCCTTGCTCCATGCGGCGCAAGGAGGCCCTAGCTCCGGGCTCCCCCTGCGCAGCTCCTAGTGCATCGTGTCCGCCTGCAGCGAGGCCATCATCCTAAGGTCCACGACTGCTACAGTGGCTTGGTTCACCTCCAGTCCATGGTTAGTGTAATCGTGCCCCTGAGATATTGGCTGTACCCAGCGGCTATTGTCGTCGAAGACGTCGGTGAAGCTCCGGGGTGGCTCGCGAAGAGTCTTGGCTTCGCGTGGCCTCGATGCCCAGGCCGGCGAGGGAAACAGGCAGGGGCTTCTCCTTGGCGCGTATAGCAAGTCGATCGGTGGAGGTACAGGGGTACCTGAAGCCGCCATGCCCGAGTCGTCGCCTGGCTGTCCGGCGTCGTTGCTTGCCAGGCTTGGCACTAGGTCGCGACGACCATAGGGTGGCACCTCGGCGCGGCCCCAGGAGGGGCCGCCCGGCCTGGCCATGCCCGGAGGCAACGTATCCTGGGCAGGATGAGCGGCGTCGCGGGTGTAGCGGGGGGGGGGGGGGGGGGGGGGGGGGGGGGGGGGGGGGGGGGGGGGGGGGGGGGGGGGGGGGGGGGCGACGCGTGCCCCCGGCAGCGCTTGCGATGTAGGCAAGGTGCAGAAAGGGCCTGCGCCTCTGCAGGAGGCATCGAGCAGCTCGGCGACCCGTTCCAGCAGTGCGTCGTGGCCACCTTCCGCCAGCCTGCATCGCAGCAGCTCTCGTGCCACGATGAGCGCGGCTTGCGTGTTCGCCTGCTCCCGGCGGGTGTGTAGCGCCGGTGCTGCGACATAGCTCGAAGATCGCGTGGTGGTGCGATTGCGACGCAGCGCGGGAGCGGGTGTGGTGGTCCGTGCCGCCTATGACCAACGACGCTGGGCGGCGCGCGGGCTGCGACGAGTGTACAGTGGTGGTCTTCTTGGGCGGAAGGCGCTGCCCGGGCAGGCCGAGCGGCCCAGTGCTCAGTGTGAGCTCGAGGAGTGTCAGCCATGAGAATGGCGGAGCGGTGGCGAGTCGACCAACGGAAGAGAGGCTCCGACGCACCCCTACCCGACGCGCCAAATGTCAGATTCATCGCTCCCATGGACCCAAGATAGATTCCAACTCTGGGGTGCGTGCGAAGAACTCAACCGCCCCAGCCTGCCAACTCATCGATCTCACGGCCTAACTCGACGAACTGAGAAAGAAAGGGACAAGGTAGTTTACCCAGGTTCGGGCCACCTTGCGGTGTAATACCTTACTCCTACTTTGTGGTGGATTAGCCTCGAGGTGGGCTGAGGATGAACTAGTACGGACCTCAGGAGGTGCGTTCTTGTGCTTTGTGAGGGTGTGGATGGTCTGGATGATCCGTCCCCCTCTACGGTGGTGGCTAGGCTATCTTTATAGTGGCCTTGGTCCTCTTCCCAAAATGAAGGTGGGAAGGGATCCCACAACGACCAAAGTCGAAGGGAAACAACTAGTACATCTTATCCTGACGAAAGGTAGTCTGCGCCTCCAAAGCTTCTGGTCGTGACGTCATGGTGGGCTCGGCGATGACCTCCGTCCTAGCGGTCTTGGTCTTGTAGCATGGAAATGGAAACCTTTGGTTGATTCCTCGGGACTCTACGCCTGCGCTTGCCTCTTTAGCACTAAAGAGGAAACCTGCTGTACTATGCTCGCTGGCGCCCGCCTGGTCTTGGTCGTCATGGCTTGCGTCATCTGAACCTCACGAGGTGAGGGCTCGCATGAAAATCTCCGCTCCTTAGGAGCCAGCGTAATGAGGCCACTCCTTCTGGAGGTCTTGGCGTCGTCCGCTTCGCGAGGCTTGGCCCCTCGCGAGGGTCTTGTGCTGTCGGTGCTGAAGATGGGCCGTACCAGGCCGTCGATCGAGCCACTCCGTGGGCCGCAGGCAGGCAAGTTTGGGTACCCCGGTTCCCAGAACGCCGACATATTGGGATTCCAATTCGAGCACCCATCGAGGGCAGGATCCTCGCGTGACCTCTAGTGCATAATGGTGATCCCGCTCCTCCTCCCTTCACGACGAGGTAGGTCACCTCCTCCGCTTGCTTCTCATCCACCATCCACTCTTCCTCCTCTGAGAGCGACATCCAGTCCGGCTGCAGGGGAAGCGACATGGCGATGGAGAGGGAGAGGGAGAGGGAGAAAGTGGCTACAAGTAGTCGTGTTGAAAGTGAAGGTTGTGAGCTATTTGGCCATGGTGACAACCTTTTTATACCCGTGAGCACTTGAAAATGTGGGTCCCCTTGGACAGTTAGTACATGGCGACTGCATTAATTGACATGCTTCCTAATACTATAGCTATTTGAGTGTCTGCACCTTGGCAGGCAGAGAAGATGGGTTGCGCATAAGGCTGAGAAAAACTTCCCTCCCACACGAGCGAATGGTGGATGGAGCTCACACCAAACAATGCCCCCAACATGCAAATATAGATGTTCCCGACGAAAGTACCCTTCTAGGCTCGAGCTCAAATGAAGTTGGATGAACAGTAAAATCTAAAGAAAAAAAAGACTTATGATTTTTTTTTTGTGAACTTTGAAACGATGACTCTCCTAAAGTTGCTTTTTTATATACATCTCAAATATTGAATCTAGAAATGGCGTTGCGAAGAAAAGATAGGAAGTCCAGGTGGCAAATTGCTGGCGAAGCTGGGAGGAGCGACCGGCAGGCGGCAGCATGTGTACTTTGCTCACGGCACTTCGGATCCGGAAAACCAGAGCGATTCTCATCAGAGCACAAAGGCACTTCCTCCTCCCCTTGTGCGAATGGGCCTCCGCTTCGCCCACCTCGCCGGCGGGGTCGCCCGAGCCGCCTTCTCTCGCCGTGGGCCACACCTCTCCCCAGCGTGCGCCCGCCGCGTGCTCGCCCCTCTCGCCTCGCCGGGTGAGCCAAGGGGCGGCAACTGGCTCGTCCCTGCCCGCGGCCACGGTGGCCACTCCCACCACCACGGCGAGGAAAGCGGCGAGGCGTCTGAGAAGATCTTCCGCTTGGGCTTCGCTGCTGACGTCGTCCTCACCGTAGGGAAAGCCATCACCGGTTACCTCTCCGGCAGCACGGCCATCACCGCCGACGCCGCTCACTCCCTCTCTGACATCGTACGTCTCGGAAACAAGTGCGCAGCCATTTTCTTAATTGATGCTAATCGTGCATGATCTTGAGCTGTGCAGGTGCTGAGCGGGGTGGCTCTGCTGTCGTACAAGGCGGCCAAGGTACCTAGAGACAAGGATCATCCGTATGGTCAGTCCGAACCTCGCTCTGCTCGCCATTCCCACTTTGTCGAGGAAACCAATTGTGTTGTGCAGGCGTACGAGAGACTGCCCTTTCCCTCTTTGACAGAACCAACAATTTGGGTTCATGTTTCCATAGTTCCGCACAGCTCAGCTTGTTTTGATTTCTAATACATGCGAAAAGCGTACTACAAAACTATCAAGAGGGATTCAGATGCAAGAACTAATTCCCAGATCAATTCATCAAGGATACTTTCCACCTTCCATGCTTCAGATTTATGATTAAATTGTTAGGCCCATAAAGAAAGTTAGAGCTCAGAACATGGTCATGATCTGATTATTAATTACCTCATGTTTTTTTTTCAAAATCATTGGTCGGAACAGAACATTGATCTGTCATATGTAACATGTAAGCTCTCACTGTTTGTGCAAGTGCACCATTGCACCTACATGCATGCTCTATGTGCATATCATATCCAGAAGAAAAATAAAACAGGAAAGTGCATTATGCTACTGCTTCTACATTTTACTTGAATGACCCCCTGTTGTAGTAAACAATACATACAACAATGTAGTTTTGTTACCACATTCTCTGCTTGTGCCCACAAAACATTGAGGGTTTACCTATCATCATTTCCTCTCCATTCCCAGGTCATGGAAAGTTCGAGAGTTTGGGAGCTCTTGGAATTTCAAGTATGCTGTTGATTACTGCAGGTGGGATTGCCTGGCATTCTTTTGAAGTTCTTCAGGTCTAATACTTCTCATTAACAATCATGCAAAATTTATGTATTTAAGCAATACTTCCTCTGTTCCATAATTCAAAGAATTATGGAATGGAGGGAGTATCATTCTTTTTTTTTAGAAAAGGAGGATGACCCACGGCCTCTGCATCTGGGAGATGCATACGGCCACTTTATTGATTATTCTCGAGGACCTTACAAAGAGTATTAGAAACAATATACTTGAATCCACCATCTTGGCAACATATGCCGCTACTCCTTTCCATATGATGAAGGGATGCTAGCTGGGCCACTAACCCAACCACCCATCTAAGCCTAACATCAAAAGCCGGAAGCCCTAGCCGAGCCACATACCGGGTCTGGGGCACAACCCGGTCAGACGCACTCGTGTGTCGTCGCCGCCATCTTCCACAGGTCCGTCTTCAGATCATATTGAGGCTTCTACCTTGTCTGGCCACTCTGCCATCGACGTCACCATGACGCCAGACAACTACCTCCTCCTGCGCGAGTCCATCTCTGCGCATCGGACGCCGAGCCTCCACAGCGCCATGCCGCCGATCTCCGCCGCCATCAATGTGTGAGATGAAGTACCGCTCCACCACCCCCCTAGCCATCACTTGCTCCAAAACGATGCCCCCAGGAGGGAAAGCGATAAAACGCCATCATCGTCCAATCCGGAAGACCCAGATCTAGGGTTTCCCCCGGAGCATCCCGAGCTTGATGACACAGACTGCAACGATGATGCCTCGACAAGGGAACGTCATCTAAGACGCCGTCATCGTCCGCCATGACCGTAGTCGGCGCGATTTTCATCGGAAGTTGCTCCACCAGACGTGCGCCACCGACGTCGCTGGTCCCTTCAACCGGAGTAAACTCCAAAACGATGCCCTAAAGAGGGACTACAACGCAAAATCGCCATCATCGCTCGATCCCAAGGAGATCTAGGGTTTCCCCCGGAGATACCCGCGCTGTCAAGGATCAGACAAGGGTAGAATCCCGGCGGATCTGCCCAGCTGCCGATGAGTCGCACCCGCCACCGTGCCCACGGCAGACCAGCGATCAAGGCCCACGCTTGGGCATAGATCCGGCCGCGCCGCCGCGAACCGATCCGGTCACGCCGCCGCGAACCGATCCGGTCACGCCGCCGCCGTCCCTGGCGACCGCGACGCACCAGATCGCGAGGCCTCCTGCCGCGGGGGAGCGAAGTCGCCGAGGCGCCGCCACCACCTGCCGTGGCGTCCGGCCCGCCGCCACGCTCCGGCCCGGGGGCGCCGGCCCGCGCCAGGCCCACGCGAGCGAGAGGGCCCGAGTCCCCGCCGCCGCCGGCGACGACCAGGCTTCGCCTGGCCGCGCCCTTGGGCGGCGGCGAGGGAGGAGGAGGAGTGGGGGAGGGCCGGCCGACGGGATCTGGGGGCCTCCCGGCCGCCCACGCGAGGGGCGACTCGGGAGTATCATTCTTTGGTTGGTACTTTTTTTTGACAATGGGTGGATGGTTTCTTCTGATGACTGGTACTCCGGTAAGACATGATTATGCATGGACTTAATGTGCTGAATTCTTTGTTTCAGGGAGTTATGTCTTCTGCTCCTGATATAATTGGCAGCACATTGCACATGAATCACAGCCATGGTAGTGGTGGGCATAATCATGCAATAGATTTGGAACATCCAGTCCTTGCATTGAGTATGACAACCTTAGCAATATCTATCAAAGAAGGGTATGTGGATAGTGTCATAAAGCATTGCCTAATGGTTTCCGTCTTCTATTAAGTTTGAAGATTTCATTTTGTTGCAGTCTGAAATATTGTTCGCTATTTTTTTTGCTAGATTTTACCGTGTTCGATGCAGCCTCTCTGCATTGTACTGTGCAGGGGTAAGGCTTGCCTCGTATAATCCTTCCCCAGACCCCACCTGCTGTGGGAGCTTCTAGCACTGGGTCTGTCCTAGATTTTACCGTGCCATGAGTATACATGGACAACTGCTTCTATTTTCTGTTAGATTTGATGGTCTACCACAACAGGTTTTTATATTTAGCATCATCGATAACCCCATACCAAACTTATTTCCAAGGTCTGACCTTTTTGGCAACATTACTGGGTGTGGAGCAGCGAAATCACACTGCCATGCTGCTGGGTGCTGGGCCTGGCGTGGTAAGAAGTGCCATATTTCGGCTCAGTACAGGACTTAATCCATGGCGCGGCCAAAAGGGTCAAATCTGTAAATAAGTTTGGTCAGGATTTCTGAATTATAATAAAGTCATAAAGACGATTAAATAATTAAACTCTTCTGTTTTGTAGCCACTAACGTTGTTTGCTACCTTTGTTCATGGAGGATATGTAAAGCTTGAAAAATTGAAATTTAGTCATGTAGATTACTGTGTGTACAACTTAAACAGGCCATATATTCTGATATATTGTTGCTATCATAATGATGATTTTCTAGCCATTTTATATCTGTATCAAGATTTCCTTGTGATTCTTTGTTTAGTATGAACTTACTTTCTTGATTTTCTTGTAGAGATAAATCTCATGTGATAACTTCATAAGATGATTCATCAAGTTTTACTATACTGGAATTACAGGCTCTATTGGATTACGAAAAGAGCTGGGGAGAAGGAAGGGAGTGGGCTGATGAAAGCTAACGCATGGCACCATCGTGCGGATGCTATTTCATCTGTTGTTGCCCTAGTAGGGGTAGGTAAGACCTTCAATGATGCTTGAACTTCCATTTTACTAGAACTTTGTGTTACATTCTTATAACATGAATAGTTGGTTCATTGCTATCGTTAGCCTCGAGTTCAAGATAACACCATGAATCCATGTTTAGAGTCTGAACTAAGAAATTTGTTTGCATATCAGTAGAGCTCTACTAGGCCTGATGGTGAAAAATCTGTGCATCATTTTGTGTTGTTGTTGCAAATCAATCTTAGTTTGTGAATTTCACCAGAAGATGTCGTTTACTTATATTATCTTCAAGGAGAAACATGATTTATTAATACTCTGATTATCTTTTGCTTTTAAATTTTTACAGGTGGCTCCATTGTTGGATTACCTTATCTTGATCCACTAGCTGGCCTTGTTGTCTCAGGCATGATTCTTAAAGCTGGTGTTCAGACAGGATACGAGAGGTAACTATTTTAGGTGTTTTTTTCGAGGAAACGCAAAAGACTTTTGCATTTCATTGTATTGAAAAGAAGGAATTTGGTACAATCCTCCTAGGAGGCGAGTTTACAAGGTGAGCACAGGCACACTAGTGGACATCCCAGGTCTGTGGCAAGATGGCACGGAGTCCTAATGCTCCGGCTCTGGCCCAGAGTGCAGCCTCTTCTTTAATCCTAGCAATCAGGGAGGTAACCAACGGGGGTGCGCCCTCAAATACGCATCCATTGCGATGCTTCCAAATCATCCAAGGGACGAGCAAGGCAGCGGAAGCCAATCCCTTGTGCATAGGTTTAGGTGTGTCTTGTCTAGCAGAGCGCCACCAGTCGTGGACAGTGGCATCATCAGTGGGCAGCGAGCAGGGGAGGCGCAGCCATGAGAGGATCTCATGCCACACTTGGCGGCTGAAAGGGCATTCCAGGAGAAGGTGATGAATCGTCACCGGGGCCTGATCGCATAGTGGGCAGCGCTGTGGGTGCGGCAGGTTGCGTCGCGCAAGGCGGTCGGCCGTCCAGCACCGGTCGAGGTTGGCAAGCCAATGAAAGAAGCGCACTCGAGGCGGTGCCCAGCACTTCCAGGTAAGCTTCCAAGCCTGGCATCGTGTGGAGCCGTGGAAAGTGGCAAGGTATGCGGACTTGGCGGAGTACTCGCCGTTCGCGGTCCACTTCCAGCGAATGCAGTCTGGCGCATCGCTGAGGGCAGTTTTGGCGATCATGTGCCAGAGGCGTAGGTATTCTCCAATCTCCGGGATGCCAATCATGCCGTGGATGTCCGTGGCCCATTGGTTTGCATGGAGGCCGTCTGCAACAGTTCTGGACTTGCGACACCGCTTGGGGATGTGAGCATAAAGGAGAGGCGCGATCTCGCGGATCGCACGCCCGTTGATCCATCTGTCCTCCCAGAACAGGGCGTGTTGGCCATTGCCAATGGTCATGGTAGTGGAGGCGAAGAAGAGCGCGCGCTCCTCGGGCGTGAATTGCAAGTCAAGGCCGCTCCAGGCCCTGCTATCATCGACTCGGCTGAGCCATTGCCATCGCATGCGTAGGGCGAGGCCGGTGCGCTCGAGGTCATGAACGCCGAGGCCACCAAACTGGAGAGGCCGACAGACGCGCCGCCAGTTGACGTGGCAATTGCCACCATTGGCCTCGACACGGCCAGCCCAAAGGAATCCTTTCTCAATCTTCTCCAGGAGTTTGATGGTCTTCTTTGGCGGCGCAAGCACAAGGAGCTGATGTATGGGGATCGCGCTCAGGACAGCCTTGACAAAGGAAAGGCGGCCAGCTTTGTTCATGGGCCATCTCTTCCAGAAGGGTAGCTTCCCAGCGACTTTGTCGACGACAGGTTGGAGCTGGGAAGCGGTGGGGCGACGCAGCGTGAGCGGGATGCCCAAGTAAGTCAGCGGGAATTCGACGATGGGGCATCCCAGGTGCGCGACGACATGAGCAGCATCCACTGTGTCGCAGCGGATGAGGGCCGCAGCGCTCTTCTGGAAGTTCACGTGCAGGCCGGAGGCGCGTCCAAAGAGCTGCAAGATCCCCTTCACCGCCACAATGTCATCCGGCGAGGGGTGGCATAGGAGAATTACGTCATCGGCCTAGAGGGATATGGTGGGAATGGTGCGGCGTGGGTGGAGCTGCTGCATAACTCAGAGCTCGACCGCGCGATGGAAGAGCCTGCCCAGCGTATCGACAGCCAGGACGAAGAGCTGCGGGGAGATTGGATCACCTTGGCGTAGCCCACAGCGGTGCCAAATCGCGGGTCCGGGTGTTCCGTTGAGTAGAACCTTGGTGCTGGCCGACGACAGGAGGAGGGCGATCCAATCGAGGAAGCGGTTGCCAAAGCCATGGCATCGCAGCACCTCGAACAGGAAAGGCCACGAAACGGAATCGAAGGCCCGCTTCAGGAGCACGCGGGGGGCACCAAGCTGATGCAAAAGCCGTGTGGATTGGCGCACCAGGATGAAATTGTCGTGAAGACTTCGCCCGGGGATGAACACGTTCTGGACGTTGCTGACCAAGTTGTTGAGCTTGGGAGCAAGGCGGAGCGAAAGCAGCTTGGCCAGGACCTTGGCGACAATGTGGATGAGGCTTATGGGCCGATAATCCCCCAGGCCATTGGCATCGGTGCGCTTGGGGAGGAGCGTGATTAGCGCCTGGTTAAGGCAGCTAAATCCTCGTCCACGCAGCGCGTATACCTGGTCGTAGACGCATCGGAGGTCGTGCTTGATGACTGGCCAGCAAGAGCGGAGGAACTCTGCGGTGAAACCGTCGGGGCCGGGCGCCTTGCGAGACGGCAAGCGTTTGATGGCTTGCCAAATCTCATCTTCGCTGAATGGCGCGTCGAGGTCCTCAAGGTTTGAGGGCTCAATGAACTGCGACAAGTCAATGGTGCAGTCGTGCGGCGCGTCCGTTCCAATTCGGTTGTCAAAGTGCTCGAAAGTGGCCGCGGCCATGTCGCTAGGATCAGTGAGGACGGTGCCAACGACAGAGATGCCATGGATCCAGTTCTTCTGCTTGCGGTACGTGCACTGGCGATGATACAACGAAGTGTTCGCGTCGCCGTCTTTGAGGGATGCAATGCGCGCGCTGCCGGGCAATTGTCCGCTCGAGGGAGGCAAGGCCCAGGTAGGAGAGCTTGATCTGACGACGCAGCCAGTCTTTGTGCGGCGAGAGGGTCCGTTGTTCCTGCACGGCGTCAAAGCAGAGCAGCAGCTCACGAGAGATCGCGAGCTGGTCTCGCACGTTACCAACAGAGCGCGCGCTCCAGCTGGTGAGCTTGCGCGCAGTGGCCTGCATGCGCCGCATGAATCGCCGGAACGGATCAACGTCATCCACCGAATGCCAAGAGGTCGCCACGATCTCTGGGAAACCGGCGAGGCGAGTCCAGTACTCCTCGAAGTGGAAACGTCGGTGTGTTGATGGGAGCGGCGAGCAGTCGAGCAGGAGGGGGGAGTGGTCCGAGACGACCGAGGCCAGACAGCGCAGATGGCACTCGCCATGCAGCTCTTCCCAGTCCGTGGAGCACAGCACCCGGTCGAGATGGACCAAGGTGGGCGGGCTCTACTCGTTTGACCATGTATAGCGCCGGCCGTTGAGGTAAATCTCCTTGAGCGTGAGGTCGTTGAGGACGCGTCGGAATCGTCCCATCATTCTCCCGATTGAGATTGCCGTTGTTCTTGTCCTCGTCACGGTTGATCATATTGAAGTCTCCGCAGATGAGCCAGGGACCGGGGCAGGCGTCGCGGACATCGCGGATTTCCTGTAGGAAAGTGATTTTGGCGTTGTTGTCCTGGGGGCCATAGACGATAGTGAGCCACCAGGGCACGCTTGTGCTACCAGACTATTTTAGGTGTGTCAAGTGATCTTCAATTGACTTGTTACGAAGATACATTGATTAGAGTTCAATTGAACTCTAATCAATGTATCTTCGTAACAAGTCATGTTTACAGCTATTTTTCATCCGTTTCTCCATATTTAGCGCTTTATAATCTCTGCCTCCAGAATATCGAAATCAAGGGGTAGCTTTCTAAAGTCACATGGATGGCAAAGTATATAAACCATGAAATAATGCAATGTGCTCATTTCTTCTGTGGTAATACTGTTATGATCACAACTTTCTGCTAAATCAAACACATAGAATACAAGGTTTTATAGCTAAGCATACTATATTCTTTTACAGTTCAGTGTACACGAGTCTAACAATTTTGATGTTGCTATGGACGGTGACGTTCTTCTAACTTAACTTGCAGTACACTAGAGCTTGTTGATGCAGCTGTTGATCCATCGCTTCTAGAACCAATCAGGGAAACAATTGTGAAGGTTGATGGTGTAAAGGTACAATATTAGCTACTCCCTGAAGTTTTATTTTTCTCCGCAACAATGTGCTGTTGTATACTTGAAACCCTCACAATTAACATTCTTGACATAATGTTAGGGGTGCCATCGGTTGAGGGGAAGGAAAGCTGGGACCTCCTTGTATCTTGATGTGCATATCGAGGTACATGGCAGTATGATTTATTTTGGCTGTGTGAGAATTTGTTCAAATACTAGAAGTCTAGAGCTATGATGATTGATTGGTCCTGTGCAGAGGGCACTTAGGCACGCAGTACTAGAATCGGATAAATGCTGATAGCCTTAAGTTGATCATGATATTCATTTTATTGCAGGTATATCCTTTCTTGAGTGTCAGTGCAGCACATGATATCGGGGAAACTGTCCGTCATCATATACAAAAGACGCATAATCAAGTTGCCGAAGTTTTCATACACATAGGTACAGAATGGTCTCTATATTCCACCTGTCAATGTGAAACTAGCCAATAACAGAACTATCGGTTGTACTTCGTCATGTTTTACATGCATCATAGTTGGGATCATTTACCGTTGTAGCAGCATTATGCATGTTTCCATCCAATTGATAGCCTCTAACATTTGTTCCTAGTAGGCTACTGCATTCCCCAAATCTGTTAGTCGTCATTGGGTATAATATTGTAAGCCTGGAACTCTTGTCCCTGGTGGTTAATTATACAACTGTGTGGAACCATCAACTGGAACATTCCTGAAGTACACAAATTGCAGACCCCTCATATTCAATGGGTGCTAACGTGGACAAGAAAAGGATTTTGGGGAACTTGGAGAGAAGAAATTCAGACTTTATTCCACGGCAACGAAGTGCAGAAGCTATCGTGTCCGATATAATTTCCTCTCATTTTCCAAAGGTAAATAGTTTTTTTCTACATGAAGTTGATTATTGACAGTTATTAGCCCCTGTTCAAGGTTAATAGGAATTAATACAAAAGATGCAAATATCTAGTGAGATGACGAGTGCAGAACTGTATCGATGTGAATTGAATGAGATTTGAACAGCAAATCTGGTAGATAAAACTAGCTACAAGAGATGAAAATACAAGAAACAATATACAGTAGTGCCAATTTATTAACTGGAATATTGTGCCTTTTTCAGAGAGCTTCTTTTACCTCTGTAGTGAGAATCATATATACGACTCAAAACCATGATTTGATGCAGAAAATGTGTCTTGAACATCTGATGCTGCATTACTTACGAGGACGGGTGTTGCTTCAGGTCCAAGTTTCAATGTCTCCAGAAATTTTGATTCGGTAATCAACCTTTATCCTCCAGCCCAACGCTCCAGTTTATATTATTCTAATAATAATCCCGTGTCCATCCCCAATTACTAAACTTTGAAGGGATGCGATGGACATAGCAAAAAAAGCCGAGGAGGAGATCATGAAGGTTGACGCCAGCATATGTCAAGTCAGCGTACAGCTGAGATTGGGGCAACGAATTGAGCAACTTCAGCTGGCCGCAAGCAAAAGCGGAGCAAACGATCTACATGCAGAAAAGCAGTAGAACGGGGCGCATATCCTGCGCAGTGCAGCCATGCTGGCTCAGTCAGCTGGGATGGTAATTTTGCTAATCTTTCCGACATGCATCAACTGCAGTTGTTGCTGAGGCAGTGGACTAGGACAGCCCCTGTACATTGTGTCTTGTTCGAGATATCAAAAGAAGTGAAATAATCTCGAAACAGGCTCTCACCCGCTTTATAACCAACTAGCACATGTGCCCGTGCTTGCAACGGGGAAATAAATAAATGTGTCCTTCAAAACGCCCATCGGTGGCATGACGAGGTGTAGAAGAAATACATATCATGTTTTAGTCTCCATTAACCATGGTGAATGGATGTCATGCCCGCTGAATGAGTAGGAATGTTGCATGGTCAGCAATGGCATCATCTCCTCTCCTGCTCCTGTTCCTCCTAGTCCTAGCCTTAGCATGTACATGCAGGGCATCATCCGGCCATGCGGTCGAGGTCGACCCTACCTGCCCTCCAGCCAAGGCGTCAGCGGTGGCAGTGCAGGCCTCGGACTATGGCGGGCCTCGTTGCCAGCCACCGGCTCCGCACGTTCCGGTCCCGGTGTTCCTGTACGACGTCAACCCGATGCAGTTCACGCTGAACCTTGAGTACACCGAGGCCGAGTTCTTCCTCCACGCGGCGTTCGGCAAAGGGCTTGACGCCCAACCTGACATTGTGTGTGTGTGTCGCCATGAAAGCCAACCTCGACGAGGCGACATGGCGCATCGCCGCGGAGTTTGGTCTTTAAGAGGTCGGACACCTGAGGTCTGCATGCAACGATCACATCATTTTTACTGTTATTACTCTACTTGATTATTACGTTGAAAATCCACTTAGATGGAAGCAAGTTGGTACTGAAAATCCATATGTTGCCCTTCATTTTGGTCGCAGGGCCATCCAGAACACAGTGGGTGGGTTCCCTAGGCCAAAGATCGACCTGAGTGCCAACAACTTTGCAAGGGTCATGGACCAAGCATTTGGTTACCATTTGAACCCTCCTTTCGACCCCTACATCCACAGCCTCAACTTCCTGCTGGCGTCCTACGTCATCCACTACCTGGGCATCAACGGCTACACCGGCACCAACCCCATCATCGACGGCTACCAGACTAAACACGTAACCAAATCAACCATCCAACAACGCATCCATGCACATCGACACTACTCGTAGTAACCATTGTACTATTATTTGTTGCAGCTTCTTGCAGGGTTGCTAGGCGTGGAGGTGGGACAGGACGCCGTCTTCCACGCGCTGCTCTTCGAACGCAAGCACGAGACGGTGCCACCCTACAAGGGGATCACCGTGGCAGAGTTCACCGATCCGCGTCTCCACCACGAGAAACCAGCTGGTGAAGGGTGAAGGACGAGGGGCTCACCATGACGCCCGAGATGCAAAATAAAAAAGTGAAGTAAGGGTGCCCTGTGGGCACAACTTGCTCTCCGCCGACAGGGACTCCCTCTCCTAGCCGCCGGACGCCGGCCGAGTTGCTCAGGATCACCGGCAACGAGCATATCCCTGGTGGCTTCTAGCCGGAAGGAGCAAACGGTAAGATAGCACGAGAGTTCCTTCGCAAGCCGTTTACAGCTTGTGATAACAATGTGACAGCAAATTAACTAAGCCCGTATCTGTATGAATGACTGCAGCATCAATAGTCATCCAGAAAATGGAAATAGTGTGATGGAATAAGATAGGCTTAAGTACAGCGTCTGACGTCTTGGAAATCTAAGGATTTCAATTGGCCAAAACGCAAGACGTCTGCATGGCAAAATGCGTGCTTACTTGTGCTGCTGTTGTTACTCGAGTACATTCATTTTGAAGCAAGAATAACAAGGGACAAACTCAACACAGAGCCATATGGTCAGAATCTGCTAGTAAAATAAGGGCCAAATCATCAGTATAACATTAAGCAACAAGACAATGGACATATATCAAGCATTCAACACAGATTAAACTCAAAAACATGTTCACAAGAAACCAGGCCAAGTGACATCAAGTCTTAGCTTCCATAGTAGCAACTGAAACCAACCACAGACATCCAAGAGCTAGGTAGACATGGGAAGGAAACAAGTTCCAGGTAAAACTACTAGCAACATCTAGAGCTGCTTGATCTCAGCCTTCCTCTTCTGCCACAGCCTGTCCAGGGAGCCATCAGCATCACCCTGCCAAAACAGAACAAGCTGTGAGAGTAAAGTAATGTATATGATACAAGACATGAATGCACCCAACAATTATCAAAACAGTTACAATATTTTTTGGTGAATTCAAAGTATCAAAACCAAAGTGGATAACATGATAATGCTGAGCATCCATTTGAATCAGATAACTATAACACTCGGAACTAAAAGGTGACAAGTCTTCAAACAATTACTTGAGTGCAAGGACAAGACAAAGTACAGATGAAAATACATGTTCATGGTCAAGATTATCAGGTTTTGACATAAGCAAGTAGGCACCACCAATAGAAAATATCTGACACCTGTTCCATTTCCTTAAAATGGTACACTGAGCTTAGTACTATCTCATCAACAGTAACATGATAACTGGAAATAGTAATTTGATGAGCAAAACTTGTGACCACACACTTAGTTCAATCAATCAATACAACATAGATGATTACCTGAGCACGGACGAACCCAGAGAGAGCAAAGGTGGTGAAGCGGCCATCATAGAGGCCATTCTCATCAACATGACCAATGTTGATCTGGACAGAGGCGTGGTCCTTGGCCGTGATGATCCTGTTGGTGGCCGAGCTGCAAGAAGCAGAAGAAAATGATTAAGCACGCATCCACCGTTGCAAAACACACATAATCAGACTAAAGAGAGTGTGCATGAGACAAACCACTTCCTGGGGACGTAGAGGTCCACCATGTCACCCACCTCGTTCTGCATGGTGGCGGCTCGAAACAGCGACTGCAAATGGCAGAAGAAACAGTTGAGGCACAAACTAAGCACAAGAGGAAAGCTGAAAGCTGCTCGAGGCCATGGGAAGTGGGTCGTGTCCAGGAATCTAGCAACATCAACAGAAATTCTTATCGACCCTAACAAACAGATGGCAGGAATCGATTGCTACTTAATTTATATACGAAATAATAACAGGATCTGGGACACAAGCTCGCGCTTAACCACGAATCCAGTAGCATAGTTGCTCCATCTTGCGGTTACAGGGACGAAACTATGCATACTAGGCCAGCCATAGATCCTGACCAAGCACTACGGCGCTAACAATAATATGCACTTGGTGACAAGAAGAAGACGTGAACACGCAGGATGGGAACGAATCGACGAACAAGCAGCAAGGCGGACATACAAGATCGAGCAACAGATTACAGAAAGGAGGGTGGCTGGGGAGGGGAGGCAGAGAGGGACGCACCTTGATCTCTTGGATTCGATGAGGCTGCGGGAGGACGAAGAGAAGCTGGTGCGGCGGCGGCGGCGCAAGGGTGTGTGAGGCCGGGATTTTATAGCAGGAGCGGCCAGAGGGAGGGCTCGTAAACCCTAGGGTCCTGTCCTGGACCCACCGGCAGCGAGACAGCGCTTGCTCCTTGGGCCGTGGAGGGCACCAGCCCAATACTCCAAAGCCCACGTCGCTCCCTCCTTTCCGTTTTCCCTCCCGCTCCTCCTCCTCTTGTCCCCAAACCCCCGAAACCCCCAAACGCGCGGCAGGCCATGGAGCTGTCGATGAGCGGCGGCGCGCTGCGGACCTTCTCCCGCTTCGTCACCTGCCTCGCCCGCATCGGCTCCGACCTCGTCTTCCAGGCCTACCCCGACAAGGTGCGCCGTCTCCTCGCAGCCCACACCTGCCATTCCTCACCGGCGGTTCTCACGATTTCAATCTACTTACAGCTGGAGCTGCACACGCTCAACAGCTCGCGGTCGGCGTTCGCGTCCGTCTCCCTCACGCGCGGCTTCTTCGACCACTTCCACCTCCCCGCCGCCGCCGCGCCGTCGTCCACGCCGCTCCAGTGCAGCGTCCTCCTCAAGTCCGTCCTCGCTGTGCTCCGCACGCCCACCTCCGCGGTCGACCGCCTCAACGCTTCTCTCCCAAACCCCCAAGCGTCCAAGCTCGAGTTCGTCATCCACTGCATCAGCGGTACATGTTCCCAGCCCCTCCCTCCCTGTCTCCCTCCCTCTAGGGTTTTGCCATTGACGTGCTCAAAATTTCCCCATTTTTTGTCAACATTGGCGCGCATTTTCCCTGTTTTCCCGCCAATTTTGCTCTTTCCCCAAATTTGCCGCTCTGAGCTGATGATGTGCCTTCTCGCGTCTTGTCTTGTCAAGGGCGTAAGAAGACGCACCGGATCTCGTGCAGCGCCGAGTCCGACGTGCAGACTCTGGCGCTCGACCGCAACGGCTTCCCCAGCCGCCTCGCCATACGGCCACGGGATCTCACGCGCCTGCTTTCCAATTTCCAGTCCTCGCTGCAGGAGCTCACCTTTATTGCCACCCAGCCTGCTGCACGGTTGCCTGGCGTCGATGATGCCACTGGGGGGAAGGCAGTCGAGCTCCTAAGCTACATCGACCCGACCAAAGGTAAAGGTTTCCTTCCTTTGGTGTGCAAAAAATAGCGTGGTGGTGAAATTTCTATGGGGCTGTCAACTGTGACGTGATTTGGGAATTGCAGATGACTACGACAGTAGGCTGCACACACAACTGTGGATCGATCCAGCAGAGGAGTTCTTGGAGTATGAGCATGCTGGTGATCCCGTAGATGTCACATTTGGGGTGAAAGAATTGAAGGTGATTCTATGATTTGTTCTTCTCTCTTCATGCCAAAAGATTTAGATCGTCAACTTTAAAAGAAATAATGTAATCTCTCCTTTGAAATGGGAAATTAATCGGAACTTATTTGCCTTTAACCAAGTCAAGGAATACTTCTTTGTAAAAGTAGAAATGGTTTCAGGAGATAACTGTATGTGTGTGTCCTCACTTGTAGTCGAGCTTAGAATAGGAAATACTATCTTCATTTCTGCTTTCTAAAACAACACAAGGGTTTGGCAATTGATGGCTCTGTCTTCTGGTCTGGTACCTGTGACTGCACAAATCTGACAGATATATTTTCTGTTCTTTCAATCTAGGCATTTTTAACATTTTGTGAAGGATGTGAGGTTGATATTCTCCTATTCTATCAGAAGGCTGGCGAGTAAGTAGTTTACTTGTTGAATTTGGTTATGTTTTCTGACTGGCCCCCATGACCCATGAGGCTTTATTTGAATTGCAGACCTGTCCTGTTGGCTCCAAGATTTGGAATCGATGATGGTTCAAGTTCTAATTTCGATGTAACTCTAGTTCTAGCCACTATGCTTGTATCACAACTAAATGATGGCAGTGTGCCTCAGCAGCCACCTACGTCAGCACATCATGCAGAAGAACCAAGGGCTGCCGCTGCTGCACCATCACCAGTTCCCGAAAATGTCTCAAACCATACAAGAATATGGTCAGAGCTTTCAGGTGTGTATCATTTTGGCAAAAGGTTCTTGTTAGCCATCGATATGGTCACACTCAAGGCATGCATTCCTACACTGAACTATGCACCAATATGATCTGATGAGAAGAGACACGGCCAAAGCGCCTGTATCAAACATCATGACCATTTGACCACTTTTGTGAGGTCAATGTCAGATCACAGTGCATGGACTTTCACATGCCTGGGTGTAATCAAACCTGCTGGTGCTAGAAAGTTCCTTTGATCTCTTAATCGTAGCACTGTCCTGTTCATCTATCATCAAAGCTATCTAAAATAAGCAAACTTTCTTAAACAGGTGTTACTCCCAAAAGCTTTGAAGCTAACGCAGAAAATCGTGCCCAGATGGAGAGAAATGGAAGAGCTAACTTGCTGAATGACACATCAGTGCTTCCCAATACCAATGCTCCCTGCAAGCTACCAGTGACAGATAACGCAAACTATATGTATCCTATTAAGTCGCTTTACTTATTATTATTATTATTATTATTTATTTGAGTGATATAATTTGGTACCACAAAAGTCAGGACTTGCAGCTATATATCTCCTTGCAGCTATCAAATTAGCTAATCAGGCACACTAACAGAAGTCATTTCCCTGTCCTCTCTAGTAATCTGAGCTAGTATAGTTGAGATATGCTTTAGTTGGGATTATAATACACCCACCGTCCCATAATATAGTGCACATTGGTTTTCGCGGAAGTCATTGTTCACAAACTTTGACCAAGTTTATTTAGAAAATTATCCATATCTACAATATGAACTTTAGTCCATATGAAAATATATTTTGTGATGAATCTAATGACATTGATTTGGCGTTTTAGATGTTGGTATTTTCCCTCTAGACTTGGTCAAAGTTTACAAGTTTACCACTATACCAGCATCCCCAAACATGAAATCTTTCGGGACCACATGTTGTAGAACTACACAGACAAACCCTCGCTTGACTAACCTATCTTCCTCGGAGTTTTGGGGTATCTACTCCGTTTCAGCTTGTTCAAACCATAGCATCTTTTAAGGTAATTTGAACTTGTGTTAGGAGTGAACTTACAGCCATACCAATGGTAATATACTCTATTTGTAGGAGATACGCTGATAAATAGTGTTCCAATTGGAGAAATGGTGACTTTTGATATAAGATGTCGAGTCCAAAAGGAAATCATCTTGTAGAGACTCAGTAGAGAATGATTACTGACGAAGCAATCAAATACATCTGGTTAATGCAATTAGTTCCTATACCAACTCCACTAAAAGAATCATATACCGACCATTTATTAATTCCTACAAGTAACTGGCAAATCATGTCAACATATTTGATGTTAATGCAGTTTTTTCATTTGTTGTGAGTCATAACTGGGGAGTTGTAAGATCTGAGTCGTAAGTTATTTCTGCTATCCTACTTCTGGTTACTTGTTTCCTTAACTAGTTTATACTACAGAGAGCAGCCTGTGCAAATGGATCACTTGGAAGAGCCTCCTGGTTAACTATCTCAGCGACACCCATAGAATTCAAATGCATACATTTGTGTTGGCACTGAATTTTCAGCTGACTGCCTTTTTGTTTTGCTACAGAAGTTGTGGTTGATAACCCTCGTTCGCAGCATCACCCAAGCAACTGGGTAGGTGCCGACGAAGACGATGATGATGAAGAAGATGAGGAGCTTTTTGTCCAAACAACACCTCACTACATGGACTAAGGACCGATGCTGATTCTGAATATTGCAGGTACATTCCAGCCAACTGCATAGTGAATGAGCTAGAAATTAGTCGAAGTCAATGTTTTCGAGTCGATGAGTCGACGGGTCGCTCGGGGAGGGCGACTCTAGACTAGTCGTGACTAGTCTAGACTCACGGTCGACGAGTCGACATGGCGACGAGTCGACGTGAGTTAAGCAGCAGGCAGTCAGGGGAGGAGCACAAGTGCACAGCAGCAGCAGCAACCAAGGGAGGAGGGGAGGAGCACACCACCACCAGCAGTAACCAGGGCCAACTGAGAGATGGGCCACTAGTTATGCACTTCCCTGTGGCCCAAAAGCCCATCTAGTAGCTATATACTCCTCCCGTGACCTAATCCACCATCCACACTCCCTCCTCCCTCACCACAGCCGCCACACATTCGCTGCCACTCTCTTGCCACCAGTCCACCACTCCTCCCAGCGATGGATCTCTCAACTCCCCCGCAGCAGCTCTCTTGCCACCGCTCCTCCTCCCAGCCTGCTCCTCTTGCCGCTTCAGCTTCAGCAGCAGCAGCAGCAGCGCGGCGGCAAGGGCGCAGCAGCAGCAGCGAGGCAGCACAGCAGCAGCATCAGCAGCACGGCGGCGGGAGAGTGCTCCAGATCCAGCGTTGCCTCGAGTCGTTCGACCCAAAAACCGCGACTAGTCAAGACTAGTCGCGCGAGTCGCTCGACTCATCCCAGGAGTCGAGTCGGGAGGCTGAGTCGGCCCTGGAACTGGTCGATGAGTAGTCGCGACTAGTCGAGCGACTCGAAATCCATGGTCGAAGTGCCTTTTGATTGCTCTTAGTTCGTGTAGGCCTGAAGCTAACAATACAAGAACATTGTTTACCCAGCACCTAGCTTGTATTCAGGTGTGGCTATTTCATTGTTGCATAATACAGAGAACATTAATGCGACTTGTTCTACTTTGCATATGTGGCCTTCTCTATTATTTATTTATTTGCAAGAGAAAGAACTTGTATTTGCATCAATATGAGCAACATGGTCTCTGTTTTTATTTTCTGTATCTGTACCACTTTACTACTATAAAAGCATGAGTTTGCAGAATCCAAAGGGAGTACATATTAGCAGGCGGTGAATTTCAGATTCTCAAACAAGCAAAACTACTAAAGGGGAACAAGGCAGGCACGATAATTCCAATTGGCACTCAGATTTAACCCATACAGCTACCATACAATTTACTGGCAGAGGATTACCCACAATACTTGCTGTTACTACTAAAGTACTGCTTCTACTTCTACGCTTCTAGCGGAGAGGCGGGCAGGCAGGCTTGACAAGTAGTAAAAATCTATCAAGCCTGCACTCTACACAACCATGAGAAAGTACAACCTGTACACACCAACAACAATCGGGAAACTGTACAGAACCAATGGACGCGATCTCATCTTCCTGATGAGACCAAGGTCCTCTCTCCGGAGCCCTGCCGCACCAATGGTTTTGCCGGTGGAGGAAGCCTTGGGCTCCCAGGAGCAATGACCTCGGAGTCTCCACTCGGAACTGATTCTGGCAGCTTCGTGTAGGTGAACTGCAGGTCCTTGTTCGCAGCCAAGGCCAGCAGCTCAGACTCCTCGAGGCCCCTGGTTGGGCCAATGCTACACCTATCCGGATTGTGCTTGGCAAGCGCATCCCTGAACTTCTTTATCTGAAAAGACAATTGCCACCATAGTAAGCATCTCATCAAATGGTAAATCATACGCTTGACTACACGTCTAGAATAAGATGAGACCATAATATGTTCCTTCAAATTCAGTGAAAGACCTTCGATCCCTACACTACCAGTAAGCTCCAAGTAACGCTATATGGAAGGCTTTCAAAGCCTTGATAGGTAAGTTTGGGAGGATCTCTTGGAACTTAAAACATGGTTTGTTTGTTTCTGACTCCTCTCGCGGTCTATAATTCACAGGAGCATGAAAGGGCACATGACCAGATTAGTATCTTACGGTTGCGTTAGTACAGCTGAAGCTGCAGAGGCGGCCCTGGGCTCCCCGGTAGAACCTGAAGAAGGGCAGAACATGGACATGGAGGCTGTAGCACATCGATTTGTGTTCCTCGTAGTTCACTTGCAAGAACAGCACATCTGGGTTCTGTTCCGCAAACTGGCAAATCTGCATAGGGAAATAAAATAATTTAAGAACACCGCAAATTTTTACATCACACGACGGTGGAGCTTCAGAACTGTAGTATTATCAACATTTCCGCAGCCATGATTTTCACCTTGGGGTGGAGGGCACGGCAGCCGCCGCAGCCAGGGGAGAAGAAGTCAACGACGACGAGCCTGTCGCCGGCGTTGGCCAGCGAGTCGACGAGGTCCTGAGCGGACTCAATCTCCCTCATGTTGGGCTGCAGACCCTTTTCCCACCACTTGGTGGATTTCGCAAACGCAAGATTCATCTGCGACAGAACATACTGGCTCAGCATATTGGCCCCGCACACCACAATAGTCGGAGATTAGTTGCAAAATAGCAGAAAGTCAAATATAGGTGTTCAACTCTGCATGCGGATGAGATTCGGATAGAATGACTATATCAGCGAATTTATCGCGGACAACAGGTTAAGTCAGGGAAAATATATATAGCAATATAAAATAAAAAAGAGGGCACCGACGATCAAAAGAGAATCGCAGCCAACAGAAAAATGAATAAACTAGAGCGGAAAATTAAATTTACCTGCACCGGTGAGGCGACTAGATTCCGGGAAACGAGCTTGGATCTCCTGGGACCGACCGTGAGCCTAGCGCCAAGAAACGGGCTCTTCCTGCCGATCCGCACGGCCGCCGGCGCGCAGGGCGACATGCGGGCCGCCACGGCACCGCGCCGCCGGGCACCAAATCCTGCGGCCCGGTTGCCGCACGGCGAGACCAGGGTCCCTTTGGCCACCGCCTGCACCGTCGCCATAGCCGCTCGCCGTCAAGAGAGAGGGAAACACAGGAGGAGAAGCCGAGAGGGAAGAAACGCAAAGAGAGGAGAGGAGAGGAGAGGAGAGAGGGGGGATTGGAAGCGGCGAAGAAAAGTAGCGCCTTTTAAAAAGGAGGCCCACGGATAAAAGCAAGCAACGCGAAGTAAAAAAACTGCCGCGTTTTCTTCCCTTTTTGCTGGTAAAATGTCCCCCGCCGACTACTACCAGTCGTCCGACGCATCGATGGGGCGCCCGATGGTCGCCACGTAGTCAAGAAGCTTCTCGTCTTCTTTCTTTTTCGCAGCTGCGCAGGATGGATATGTACCGGATAAGGATGATAAATTGGGGCTCACAACTCACGCGCCCGTAGGGGTAGGGAAGGGAGACGCCACGTGTGGGAGAGAGAGCTGGGTGTAAACACTCGGGGACTCGTGGCAGTTTCTTCTGGTCATGGATGAGGTTGAGGCCCCCACGTTCAGTGAGTAGTGGCAACCGGATGGGTCACCGTTGAACCGTGATCGGTCGGTTTTCGTCTGGTGGTACACCTCTTTCCTTCCACGTCGACGAACTAAGTGCCACACACAGAGATACCAAAAGAGTAGATTCTACTCACATGTTACTTTTTGATTATTTTCTACTCCTTACATTCCTTGAACTAAATCCACGACAATAATTTTGAAACTCTCGTGAAGGTTAATTCGTGGTGCTGGTTTGGAAATCGACTTGATCTCATAAATAGATTTTTTTAAACGAGTTGGCAAAAGAAAACCACTGTTGTGCTTATCTGCACAATTGCTAAGCATGCTTAGTTGTACGCAGGTGCTAAATTTTTGAGCGAGCTGAACGAACAGCTAGACCACTACTATTGATAGTAAACTAATTTGGATATGGATGATATTATGCGGTGAGCTTTTAGCGGCCTCCTATTCATAGTAACCGAATTCGGATAAAGGATGGCTTTGTGTGGTTGAGTGATAGCGCGATTGTACACGCACTTGCAGCTCTCTATTCATAGCTGATGATACCATGAACACGAACATGAGTTATCTACTTTAAGACCCGAATGCGGTTCGAACTAATTGTCGGCCGTGAATACAATCACATCACATCTATTTGCATTCAAACTATTTTTCCAATGTTTTCTTTTGAAGACTGGCCGTAGAACAACCGTTCTGCTATATTTTACTCATTATTATAATAAAACAATAAAGTCAATCCAAGTACAAAGAAAAGGAGAATTCTTTTAGGAAAAGTAAACTAATGAAACAAAAGGGAACAAGAGGCACTCAACTAATTTCACTTCTAGGAATTATCTAATGGATCAAATAAGAGTGTCAATCCAGTCCATAACCGTAGACTTAGCATCTTTGAGTCTTGAACTGATAATAGAAGATCTTCCTTCAGCAAAAGTATGGGATCGAGAGTATATTGACCAGACGGCGGAGGGGGGGTGAATGAGAGATTTAAAATTTCTTTCAAAACTTGAAATCTCTCGGTACAAGACAACGAAAATAAAACTAAGAGAGAACAAATCTCTGAAAGAAAATTACTCTACAAAGTAAATATGACAAAACAGATAGACTAGACGAGCGACTATATGTAGGAGATGATAATCTTGCGGGTATAGAACCACAATACTTTGAGATCTATGACGAAGACAAGGAATGGAAACAAGATTACCAACATCGATAGAATTATATACACAAAACAATACACACAACACAGATGAAAAATATACACACTGCCGAGGGATGTTCATGAGAGAAATGCTAAGTTGGATGACTAGATGGCATCAAATATAGAGCAAACGAAAATATAGACAAACAACCCTAAGCACGAAAACTGCAAATATACAACACGACATGGTTACAACAATGATAGATATGCTTAAATGATTCCTGATGGAATTGTACCGAAGAACAACACAACAGATATATCTCAGCCGAGAATAAATTACTAAAGATAAATGCGGACACAAAAGTAACCACGGGTGCTCGATGGCGACAAATGATTTGGTGACCAGTTCGCTCTTGTGCAGACGAGCTATGTCTAGTTGGAGGGACTTGTGATTAAATACACGAGATAAATTTCACTCGGGGTAGATTCTTATTGGCAATCTCCAAACCTTTAACACAGCTTGCTTACGGAGACCACAATTACTCTTGCTCCTCAGGCAGACGCCTAAACATCTAGAAAGTTAGCAGCTCTCAAGAGTAATAGGCACAAGAACTCTCAACTTAGATCTACTCTGATGCTCGACCACAATCTAAGTTATCTAGCTCTTGGTTTTCTCTCAATAGATTTACTCAAATCGCTTAGAGAGGGGTGCTTAATCAATGTTCTTAAAATCTCAAGCGGAGCTACCAACCATCTTAGTTGGTGCAGGTTGGCTATTTATAGCCACCGCAATCCCGAATGGGAATGACCAATAAGGACCTGAAGCCCAGAGGATGCCCAACCGACATGTTTCCAACGGTTGGATTTCAAATGCACCCGGCAACTTTACTTGAGGAATAAGTAAAGCTGACTCCTCTGCTAGAGCACTTCTCTCGCAGCCTAGAAGAACATCGTCTCTGGCTGGAGAGTGAATACTTTTCGATTGATGAGATTTTGTAGGATCGAAAGTATGTCTAGAGGGGGGGGGGTGATTAGACTACTTGACCAAATAAAAATCTAGCATTTTTTCAATTTTAAGTCTTGGTAGATTTTAGCAACTTAGCACAAGTCAAGCAATCAACCTACACATGCGAGTATAAGAGTATAGCAGCGGAATGTAAATCATTGCATATGAAGGTAAGGGGAGCAGTTTAGAGGGAGCAAACACAATGTAGACACAGAGATTTTTGGCGTGGTTTCGATAGGTGGTGCTATCATACATCCACGTTGATGGAGACTTCAACCCACGAAGGGTAACGGTTGTGCGAGTCCACGGAGGGCTCCACCCACAAAGGGTCCACGAAGAAGCAACCTTTTCTATCCCACCATGGCCATCGCCCACGAAGGACTTGCCTCACTTGGGTAGATCTTCATGAAGTAGGTGATCTCCTTGCACTTAAAAACTCCTTGGTTCAACTCCACAATCTTGACGGAGGCTCCCAAGTGACACCTAACCAATCTAGGAGACACCACTCTCCAAAAGGTAATAGATGGTGTGTTGATAATGAACTCCTTGCTCTTGTGCTTCAAATGATAGTCTTCCCAACACTCAACTCTCTCACACAGATTTGGATTTGGTGGAAAGATGATTTGAGTGGAAAGCAACTTGGGGAAGGCTAGAGATCAAGATTCTTGTGGTTGGAATGGAATGGTCTCAACACATGAGTAGGTGGTTCTCTCTCAGAAAATGAATGGTAGAAGTGTAGGCACGTTCTGATTGCTCTCTTCACGAATGGAGGATGGGTGGAGGGGTATATATAGCCTCCACACAAAATTCTAATCGTTACAAACAATTTACCAAACTCGGTGAGACCGAATACACAAACTCGGTCATACCGATTCAGTTCAAAATATGAATGTTAGGCTTTTCGGTGGGACCGACATGCCAACTCGGTGGGACTCATTTCATTAGGATTAGGGCATAACGTAATCTCGGTGAGACCGATCACATAAACTCGGTGAGACCGATTTCTGTAATAGGCAAACTCGGTGGGACCGATCGCTCATTTCGGTGAGACCAAAATGTTACGGAAAGGAAACAGAGGGTTTGCATTGCGAACTCGGTGGGACCGATCGCTCATTTCGGTTAGACTGAAATGTTATGAAGGGAAACAGAGAGTTTGCAATCTCGTCTCGGTGAGACCGATATCCCTATCGGTGAGACCGAACTGATTAGGATTTCTGGCTATGGCTATGTCAAATGAACTCGGTGGCACCAGATAGATCAAATCGGTGGGGGCAAGTTTGACTTTTGGTTTGGGACATATGTGGATATGAGAAAGTGGTTGAGGGATTTTGGAGCATATCACTAAGCATTTTGAGCAAGCAAGCCATTAATCAACACCTCATCCCCTTTTAATAGTATTTGATTTCCCTATGGACTCAATGTGATCTTGGATCACTAAAATGAAAATGTAGAGTCTTGAGCTTTCGCCAATATGTGTTCTTAGCATTTTGAGGGGTCTACATTCCTAGTCCATGCCATGCCAATCATTGAACTTTCTGAAATGGTCATCTTGAAAGAGCATTAGTTCAATGAGCTATATGTTGTTAGGAATTACCAAAACCACCCAGGGATAGTTGCACTTTCAATCTCCCCTTTTGGTAATTGATGACAACATATTGATCAAAGCTTCGACAAATGATAATACGATTGAAATACATCATCGCGTTGAGAAGTATGTGATAAGCAAGAGCTCCCCCTAAATTTGTGCATTATTTAAAATTTTGTTTTGAATGCAAGTGCATAGTCGATTAGGATCATGGGTTACTCTTTCAGGTCACATACATCTTGGTGGAGCGCTCAAAATGATAGAATATGAAATATGCACTCATCACCAAGGAAAAGTGAATGATCATACATAAGAGATAAATAATAGCATCATTCAAGCACAATCATTAAAGTATGATATGATCAAACACATGATCAAACGAGTATCTCACACATAGAAACATAGAGTATCATTCAAGCAAGCACACAAATAAGTATCAACCAAATAACAAAGAAGGAAAAGAAGCAAAGCTCTCTCTCTCTCTCTCTCTCTAAGCCTATGATCTATACACTTTCTCCCCCTTTGGCAACAAGTTACCAAAAAGCTCGAAAATGCATAGTGCTATGCGTCTCTCTAGGCTTGATCTTCGGGAGGAGGCGTTGAGAGGACTCCAAGGACGAATGCATCTGTAGAAGTTGTTGGAGCTGGTGGAGTGGCAACTGGAGGTGGCACTGATGTTGTGGCTGCAAGTGCTGATGTAGTTGCTCTTGTGTTAGTCACTGGCACTGTAGCAGATCTCTGTCCTCTTGGCACTCTCTGAAAGGCATCCGTGGTAGCATGCCCTTTCCTCTCCTCAGCTTCTTCCTAGAGCTTCTCAACTGCTATCTGCATCTCTGTTACTTTCAAGTCAAGATTATAGAATTTAGTCTCAATGATCCTCTCTAGGCTTTCTTGGTTCTGAGTTAGGGTGGCCAATCCCTTCTCAATCCTCAATGTGGCAGGAATTAGATATCCAAGTTGGTCTTTCTTTAACTTGAGGAACACTTGAGAAGCTTCTTCAGCACTTGGCATCTTTGTTGCCTTCTCAGCTTTAGCTTTCTCCCTCTTCTCTTGAGCCTCTGCAGATGTGGGATCTTCAGCATTCATGACAACTGTGTTGTCCTCAAAATCAGGCCTCAAGGGAAGATGTTTCTTGTCCAACAAGTAGGTGCTTGTGCCCATATTGGAGTTGATGAGCACCTGCATGTGTGGAGCACACCCACATGACCTCTTCTGATCTGCAGCTATCCTCTTGATTGTCTCAACAATCAGACTCATCACCTTGAACTTCTGGGGCACATCAAACAACTGCAGCAGGTTAATGGAGTGGCCTCTGATCATTCTATGATCTCCTGACTTGGGCAACAAGCTATGCCTCAAGATTGTGTTGATGGTGGTCAGGCCAGACAATAGATAGTATACAGAGCCCATCTTGTGAGTCTCCAAGGCTTTGTCAGGAATCTCCTTATACATGTTAGCCATGGAGTTGTGATCCTTCTTCTTCTTCTTGGCATATACATCTATGTCATCTTCATGCTCTACAGGGGCATTTATCATCTTTGCCCACTCAGCAACTGTTGATTGGTACCTGGTACCCTCAGACATCTAGACAATTCTTCCATCAGGATATAAGTGTGCTGTGGAGTAGAATTGCATGATACGTTCATCATTCCACTTGGTCAATTTCTGACCCACAAATTTGTCTACCCCACATAGCCTGAAGCTCTCATGCACTCCTGGGAAGTGGTCTTCATTGCTGTCAATATACTTCCAGTCCACCCACTTCATATTGCAGACAATGGGCTTCTTATCTAGAAGAATGGTCTCATAGAAGTCTTGCTGCTCCTTGGTGTGAAACCTGTAATCCATAGCAGTCCTTCTCCTCACAGCATATGGATCAGATTCTCTCCATAGTCTGAGAGCTGCATCCTTTCTGATCTTCATGTTTTCTGCCACAGGATGATTGTCATCATGGTATGGGATCTTGGGCTTGAGCTTCCTAAGCACTTGGGCTTCAGCCTCTTCTTCTTCTTCCTCAACTTCAGTCTCAGGCATTGGGGCCTTGTTTTTCTCCTCAGCTGGTATATTCCTTGTGGTCCTCTTTGGTGCAGTCTTTGGAGCTGGAGCAAAAGCTTTGGGGGCAGTCTTGGGCTTAGAAGGGGCACCCCAGACTTGATGGCATCCCCTATCAGCTTTTGTGCCTTGGGTGCTGGTGCAACATCCTCTTCCTCTTCATCCTCATCCTCAGCTGGATCTACCATCATAGAGGATCTCCCAATGACTTTGGCCATAGTCTTCTTGACCCTTTCTTTTCTCTTCTTGCCCTCACCAACAGCCTCTTCAGTTGATTTGGAAGTCTCAAGAGTGGAG
The DNA here is from genome assembly GCF_003073215.2 of Triticum urartu. Lineage (NCBI taxonomy): Eukaryota > Viridiplantae > Streptophyta > Magnoliopsida > Poales > Poaceae > Triticum > Triticum urartu. Next base: position 389,189,127 of record NC_053025.1, read on the forward strand.
GCTCTGGCTTTTGAAGTGGGCACTCTCTTTGCAGTAGCCTTCTTATGCATACCAGGCTTGGTTGAAGCAGTTGTGCCAAACTCTTTCTTGACAACCCTTTTCTTGGAGCTGACCTCCTCCTCAACAGCTACATAGTCTTCATCTTCGGACTCATAATTTTTCTTCCTCCTCTGCCTAGTAGCAGCCTTAGGCAGGTTGCTAGGAGTACTTATGTTGCCATCATCATAACTGTCAGAGGGACTAGTGCCCTCACTCAGATTCATCTGCTCTTCTGACTTATTCTGACTGTCACTCTGATCATACATGGTTGACACTACAAACTAAAAGCTGACCTTGTGAATAGTTATAGATGAGATAGATTGGATGAGCATCACAAAGTGCAGAGATTTTTCAAAACAGATGAGTCAATAACTTAGTTTTAGTTTTCCACAGAAAGCATTTCAGAGCTACCGATTTGTAAACTCGATGACACTGAAGCAACTTCTGGAGTCTAAACTAGTGAAATCGGTTAGACCGAGACACATTTTGGTGACTCCGAGATTGCTAGGGTTTCACTAAGAATTGAATTTGGTCACACCGATTTGCAAGCTTCGGTCAGACCGAAAAGTGCAAGTGCAATGGCCTAGGCCAAATCGGTGAGACCGATTTCCACAACTCGGTCGGTCCGAGATGAGTTCGGCGGAAACCTAACCCTAAATTTTCGAATCAAATCTAGTGTAAAGGAAGATTTCGCTGGATAGATTGATCTCATATGTGGTAAGAAACATGGCATTGACCTTGTGCTTAGAATCAGAGGTAAAAAGAATGCACAAGGGGTCGAACTCATACCCTAACTCGGCGATGAGTTCACTACGGCGGAAACGGCGGTGTTGAAGTTAGTTAACGGCGACGGAGACCAGCAGTGGGAGGTTGCTGGCGATGAGAGGACGATCCGGAGACCCTAAACGACAGAGCAGGACACGCGCGGGCGAAGTGGTTCTGGAGAAATTTCGAAAATTTGACCCGTCGGTATATATATCCTGACCCTGTCGGTGTGACCGAGTGGAACAACTCGGTGGCATCGAGATGCAGAAATCCCTTAGCTTTTCCTTTGCTCATTTTCTCCTTTATAGAGGCAATCTCCTTGTTAGTCTTCTAGGCTTCCCTAATCTTATCCATCAAAGTAGACTGAATCTCCAGTGCTGCTACATAGCCTCTTGGTACTATTTCCAAACATAGCTCTCGGAGATTTTCGGCTAACTCCCTTGGTAAATCTCCCGTCATTAGTGTGTTGACATGGCTTTTACAACTCAACGCATCAGCTACTATGTTAGCCTTTCCAGGGTGATAATGCAATCTCATATCATAATCCTTGATGAGTTCCAACCATCTCCTTTGCCTAAGATTTAACTCCTCCTGCGTGAAAATATACTTCAAACTCTTGTGATCCGTGTACACCTCACAATGGTTTCCAATGAGAAAGTGTCTCCAGGTTTTCAGTGCATGCACTACGGCTGCTAACTCCAATTCATGCGTAGCATAATTTAACTCATGAGGCTTAAGCTGTCGTGAGGCATATGAAACAACTCTTCCTTCCTGCATAAGCACTGCTCCAAGTCCTCGACGTGAAGCGTTTCAATACACCTCATAATCCTTGGTCTGATCTGGCAAAATCAGCACTGGTGAGGTAACCAAACGTTTCTTCAACTCCTGGAAACTAGCCTCACATTCCTCAGTCCATATGAACTTGGTATCCTTTTTCAACAACTCCGTCATAGGCTTCGCAATCTTTGAGAAATTCTTAATAAATCTCCGGTAGCATCCTGCGAGTCCAAGAAAACTCTAGATCTCTCCAACTGTTGTTGGCGCTTTCCAATTCGTCACGATATCAACCTTAGTGGGATCTACTGCTATACCTTCTCCGGATATAACGTGTCCGAGAAATCCAACTTCCTTCAACCAAAAATCACATTTGCTAAACTTGGCATATAATTGATGTTCTCTGAGCTTTCCAAAAACCAAACGCAAATGCTCCTTATGCTCCTCTTCGTTCTTCGAGTATACCAGGATATCATCGATGAACACTACAACGAACTTATCCAGAAACTCCATAAACACCTTGTTCATCATGTTCATAAAATATGCAGGGGCGTTAGTCAGACCAAATGACATAACGGTATACTCGTACAACCCATACCTGGTGGTAAAAGCCGCCTTAGGTATATCATGTTCTCGAATCTTCAACTGGTGGTATCCTGATCGCAGATCGATCTTGGAAAATACCTTAGCTCCTTGCAATCGATCAAACAGATCATTGATCATCGGTAGTGGGTACTTGTTCTTGATGGTTACTTCATTCAATCCTCGATAATCAACAACCATCCTTAATGATCCATCCTTCTTCTCCACTAGAAGTACCGGCGATCCCCAAGGTGAAGAACTTGGGTGAACTTGGGCGAATATATCCTTTATCCAGTAACTCCTTAATTTGCTTCTTAATCTCCACCAAATCCTTTGCGGGCATCCTATATGGTCTCTTAGATATTGGCCCTGTGCCTGGCAAAATTTCAATCAAAAACTCAATATCTCTATCTGGTGGCATGCCTGGCAACTCCTCTGGAAATACATCAGGGAAATCTTTCACCACTGGTACTTCCTCCTGCACAACTCCTGTTAAACAATTTACTTGAGTCCTTTTCGGCACATGTCGGGATACATACTTGATCCTTCTCCCTTCTGGCGTTGTAAGAAAAATTGACTTACTGGCACATTCAATATTCCCTTCATACTTGATAACCAATCCATGTCTAATATCACATCCAATCCTTGGGATTCCAATACTATTAGGTCCGAGGGAAATACATAGTTACCAATCCTTAATGGTAACCGATCACACCATAGACTAGCCATATACTCTGCTCCAGGCGAGGTTACTAACATGGGTGATCCAAGGGCTTGGGTTGGTAGTTTATACTTATCCACAAATCCCCTTGATATGTATGAATGCGATGCACCAGTATCAAAAAGAACAAGTGCAGTAAATGACTTAACCAAAAACTTACCGATTACGGCATCCTGCTGCTCTTCCACCTCCTCCACATTAACGTGGTTCACCTGTCCCCTGTTGAAAGGGTTCGGCTTCTTGCCAGAGCTTCCATTGCCATTTCCATTCTGGGATTCAGGACATTCATTGGCATAATGTCCGGTCTTCTGGCACTTAAAGCAAGTGACTTGGCTCAGGTCTCTCTTGGCTGGGGTTGATTGGTTGGTGCGGTTCTGGCCTTTGCTTCCTCCATTCCCATTACCATTCTTGGTGCCATTGTGATTGTGCGAGCTTCCTCCTCCATGGGTATGCTGAAAATGTCCTCCCGGTCTAGGGGTAAAACGTGGCTTTTGCTGGGCTCCTGAATTGTACTTCCCTTATCCATACTTCCTCTTACGATTCTCAATCTACTGCTGCTTCCCTTCAATCATGAGAGCACGATCTACCAACTCCTGGTAGTTGTTGAAGGTTGCTACCATCAACTGCATGCTCAACTCATCATTCAGTCCTTCCAGAAACTTCTCCTGCTTAGCTGCATCCGTAGCAACGTCATCTCGGGCATAACGTGCTAGCTTACTAAAGTCCTCCACATACTGGCCAACTGTCCGTCCTCCTTGGCGCAAGTTGCGAAACTCTCGCTTCTTCATGCCCATTGCTCCTGATGAAACATGGGCAGTACGAAAAGCCTGTTGAAACTGGTCCCACGTGACAGTGTCGACAGGGAAAGTGGCTGTGAAATTCTCCCACCATGATGCTGCGGTCTGTGCATCCTGCCGTGGTCAATTCTCTAGCTGTCTTGCGGAGCCAATCATCTGCTACTATTGGCTCGGTGCTACTGGAAAACACCGGCGGATTCAGCCTAAGAAAACGGGCTAAGTGATCAACAGGTGGTGGTGGTGGTGGTGGGTTGTTGTTGTTGTTCCCCTGATTCTGATTCTGGACTAGCAACTGCATCAATGTGTTCTGCTGCTGGATCAACTGGGTGAGCTCCGGTGGAAGGTAAATCCAGGGTCACATCTCGGAGGCATCTGAGGGTTTAGAAAAGATGAGATTTAAGAATATAGGAGTTCTAAAGATAAAACACTACCCATATGCACATGAGGCAAAAGCAAACAATTCACTTCATTCAATCAATCAAAGAAGGGCATACAATCGATCTAACTATCGCAAAAGTGCTCGGACTTCTATATTTACATGGTGGACTACTACTACTGTTGGGGTGGTCTACTAGAAATATTCTTCGGTTGCAGACTCCATGATATCTGCTCCAGCTTCATCCACATAATCATCATCGCTATCATCTGGGTCCGAGTCGGTGTCGTCGATGATGATGTAGTCTTCCGGGCGAATTTCCTTGGGTTCTTCATCTTCTTCTACTGGTGTAGGGCCTCCCATGAATATTCCAATTTTCTTGATCAGATCGTCATTCTTCTCCCCTAATACTTCGATTTCCTCTTCATAATCTTCACGTGTAGCCTTGAGTTCTTCCTCCAGTTCCTTGATTCTTGTTCTTGCCTTCGTCAGATCTATCATGTCGGCGCACATCTGGTTCTCCTGACGTCGAGTGTGCTGGTTTAAATCCTGGATAAAAGCTGCAATTGATCTATCCTTCCTGGTGCTAATCATCTCCCAGTGCTCATCTCGGCGCCCACAAATCTGGTAGATAGTATCCTTGAGATCATTGCGGTAAACTTCTCCAATGCATCCCATGGTGATGTGAGCTACCATGCTCTTTCCTAGACTCCAGGTTGGTGCATCAAAGGAAAACTCTATGGGCTCAGTGTCTGGCATGAACGTCCTTCCTGGAACTTGAACTTGAATCATCCAGTGCTCTTCTTCAGGTAGAGTGGCGTTGTAGGTTCCGGTGAAGCTTGGTACTCCTATGTTCAGGTATCTAGTGACTTCCTTCAAGTGACGTCCAAAGGGTGTATCTTCATCCGGTTGTGTGAACTTGTTCCTTGCATCCGCCATCCTAAACGAGTAGAAAAGATGAGAAGTCAGAATGAGAAGAGTGAGTAGTGATCTAGGGCTTTTGCTTAGTGGTCGTGTCCTACAGTCAGCGTGTGCTCTGAAACCATCTTGTAGCGACCAGACCTCAAACGGTCCAATCTCTGTGCTCAGGTGTCATCCCTGGATCAGTAATGCTGACACCACACAGTACTTGAAGGATTTATAACAGAGTAGCAATCACACACTTCTTACATCGAGTGTCTCAAAAGAGAACTTATTACAATAAATATGGCTTAAAGCCATCTAATAACGATAACAACGGAAGGCTTGGAAGATAAGTGAGTCCATCAACTCCAACAGCATCACTTAGTATAGAACCACGACCTAAAGGCACCTTAATCGTCGTCTGAAAAGTCTGCAACATTAACGTTGCAGCCCAAAACGGGTCAGCACATGGAATATGCTGGCAATGTAACACATAGAGAATGATAAAAGAATAAGGCTATTCTATATGCATATTTGGCTGGTGGAAAGCTCTATGGTTATAGTTTTGCGTAAAGCCAATTTTTCCCTACTGCAAAGGAATAAATTTTATATAACTATCATGGTAGTTGTTAAACATTGAGAATGGTTGACAGCATTCTCAATCCCAATTAAGCATCATCATTAAACAAAACCCAAAAAATTTAATTTTAGAGTAACATGATGAGATTCACATGATAATCCAGGTACTATATACTCAAGATGTCCATAACCGGGGACACGGCTAATCATGATTAGTTTATACACTCTGCAGAGGTTTGCACACTTTTCCCCACAAGACTCGATCTCCTCCGTTGGAATTCTCGCACTACATGGTGTTTGAGAAACGGATGACCGAGACATAGTCTTTCAGAAGCGCTAGCACCTTACGATGGGTAGACCGTACCACCTACATCCCCTACATCTGCTAGTCTACCACTATAAGAGTTCGCACGACTTAGTCAACTATGCTAGAGCCCATAGTAGCTTGTGGCTGCACACAGAAGTTTTTAGCATGAATAATCTCATGATCCCTTTGAGTCTGGGTGGCGGTCCAAAAGAAAAACAGGCAATCGCTGGAATACCCAGGTGCCTCAATCCACCCAGATGTGTATTTAAGTTGCCACCTTAGATAAACCATAAATTTAACAATCTCACATCTGTCATGGATACACTCACCCAATCCATGTCTACTAGCATAGCATAGCATAATAAGCAACACAGAAGTAACTCCCAAAGGTTTGATGATAAACAGGTAATAGGTTCTACCTCAACTACTTCCCAAACTCACAATTTAATTAGATCCTAATCATGCAATGTGTGAGGATTGGTCTAATGCAATAAAAACTGGGTAGTTGGAGCTATGATCAAAGTGTTACTTGCCTTGCTGATGATCCGTGAAACCTAGCGATTCGAAGTAGCAAGCGGCGCACTCCGGGTACTCTATCGCAAACAAACAAGCATGCAATAAGTACTCATCTAATGCACAGGTAAAACTCGAATAAGAGATCGAACCATAAAGTTCAACTTAAGAACTCCGGTTGGCAAAAAGAACCAAATCGAACGAAGCAACGAAAGACAAACGACAAAAGAAATAAGCTTCGTTTACTAATATGAAACTAGGGAAATTTTTACTGTGGCAAAAACTTGTTTGAGTTGGTTAAACGGAAAGAGGGTTTCGAGACGAAACTCCAGGCGCTTGAATCGCCTGATTCTGACAAACGAGCGAAAAGTTAAACTAAAACGAACATCGGATCAGAAATTGCGATCAGAAAAATCACGGATTTAATCCGAGAAAAAGAAAAACGACGAACAGGTTAACGAACGAACGTTCATTAACTGGAACTAAACGAAAGACGTGTTCGTTAAAACGAACGGACGAGCGAACGCTCGCTAAATAAATAAACTAGAGAAAAAACCGATCTATTTAAAAAACGAAAATTAGGGTTTAAAAAAAAACAAAACGACTTTTTCTCAAAAACCGGCCAGCGGCTACCTCTGCGTCGGCGCTCCGGCGAGACTCCGGCAGGGCGGCGGGTGGCGCGAGGCGGCGGGGCGGCGGCTCCGGGCGGCGCGGCGGCGTGCGGCGGCGGCGCTGGGGGCGTGCGGCGGCGGCGGCGGTGTGGGCTGCAGGGGGCGGCGCGCTTATAAAGGGGACAGGGGAGGCGACTTGGGGGAGGGGTCGGCCTCGGGAGGCGGAGTCCTCCCCGGACTCGGGCGGCGGCGGCGCTGGTCGAGACTCTGTCCCGACCCGGGGGGAGGCGGCGGCGGCTGGCTGGTCCGGCCCGCTCGGCTGGGCCCTTGGCCCAGTCGGGCGCGGGGTCTCTCTCTTTTTTTAAACAGTTTCGCTGCGTTCTAGAAAAATAAATAAAATCCTAAAAATGCCAAAACAAATTTTCTCTGTCTAAAAAAATATTTAGAACATGATGAACATTGTCTTGGCTCTAAATGCAATTTTTAAAAACGTGCCATTTTTCCTAAATTCAAATAAATAGCAAATAAAACCAAAATAAAACCTTATTTGATTTTTTTTATTAAATCCTCAATATTTCTTTATTTTTTGGGAAAGTTATTTTATTCCCTCTCTCATATTTGATAATAGAAATAATTGAAGATAAAATAAATAAAATCAAACGATCCTATTTTTCAAAATTTGAGAAAACTCAAATATGGAAATAACGAAATCCCCAACTCTCTCTGAGGGTCCTTGAGTTGCGTAGAATTTCTAGGATCAACCAAAATGCAATGAAATATGATATGCAATGATGGTCTAGTGTATAACATTCCAAATTGAAAATTTGGGATGTTACACCAACTCTCAGGTTTAATATATAAAACGGCCGCGCAGGAGGATAAACTTTTATATAACAGGCAATAAATAATAGAAATGACCTTGTTCAACATTACAAAGGACAACATGATTGTATTCATGGAAATATAATATCCTTGGTGCATTGCTCCGCCGCTAGGCAGTATCCTTTCAGGACACTTTCATGATATAATTCGGGCTTGCGGTGCTCCTTACCCTCTGGCGGTCCCTCGGTCATCAGCTTTTCAGCATCCATCTTCCCCTAGTGAACCTTTGCGCGGGCGAAGGCCATTCGTGCACCCTCTATATAGACCGACTACTTGATGACGTCAAGTCGAGGGCAAGCATTCACAAGCCGCTTCACGAGCCCGAAGTAGCTGCTTGGAATCGGCTCGGTAGGCCATAGCCGGATAATCAAATCCTTCATGGCTAGCTCGGCCGCCCTATGCAGTTCGATCAGTTGTTTCAGTTGGTCGGCAAAAGGCACCGGATAATTCGGTGCCAGATATTGTGACCAGAAGAGCTTATCCGCAGTGTTCCCTTCTTCGGCTCGGTACAATTGGGCGGCATCCGATATGCTGCGGGGCAGTTCTGCAAATACCCCTGGAGAAATCCGAACTCAAAATTAGAAACATGATTTTCTCCTCAAATACTTGCTTTACATGGAAAAAAGCCTTACCCGCCGCGATCGTCCTCGCCTCTTGGATCTCCTGCAGGGCACCTCGGGTTTCTCCCTGGGCATCGCGCGCTGCCTGATGAGCCCTGGCGAGTTCGGATTCTTTCTCCGTTAAACTCTGCTCCAAGGTCTCGCATTTCTTCACGGACTCTTGAAGCTCTTGCTCAGCTTCAATAACCCTGGCCTCGTGCTTCTCACGAAGAGCCTGCTCTGAGGCTGCCTTTTCCTCGGCCTCGGCAACAGCCTTCCTCAGAGCCTCGACTTCGGTCATCTCCCCTGGCGCAAATAACGAAACATATGTTATCATACTGAGAATTTGTTTGCACTGAATGCGAACAAGGCTTGAGCATACCTTGTTTATCTTCCAACTGCCTTTTCAACTGGCCAAGTTCTTCTTCGGCCCGCTCCAGACTTTGATTCAGTCCGGAGACCTCCGCAGCATGGGAGGTAGCAGCCGCTGCGGACGCCTGGTTATAAAAGAAGAGAGATAGATGTCATCAACCGAGTCTTTCTATGAACATAAAATTGATCCTCTGTCCGGTCCTTTCTTGCACCGAATAGTGTATCAGGGGATACTATCCATACTATGACACTCTTCGAAACCTTATAAAACATACCTCAAAGCCTCTTATAAGGATGATACAGGCTTCGTTCAGTCCACTCTCAGCAGACTAAATCTCCTTAATCACCGCACCCATCAGGGCACGGTGTTCATCGATGATGGAGGTGCTCTTCGGCGCCGCCAACAAAACATCCGGCACCTCTGGCTGGACAGAGATTGCCGGTGGAACGGACACGCCCCCTCTAGCCGAGGGAGGCCGCCTACTTGATTCTAGAGCCGTATTGGTCTCCAGAATTGTGTTCGGCTGGGAGCCGAATTCAAGATGGCTCCCGCTGTCGACTCCCATGGGAATCTTCTCCCCCATGTCTCCGGCCCCCGAAAATTGACCTCCAGGCGCCGCCTTCACCATCTCTTCCCCCCCTTCTTGGCCGGGATCCTTCTGGGACGAAGCCTCGGTGTTATGCACATATTTGGGGGAAGGGGCCTTCGGGGCGTCCCGCTCTCTACAGCATCCGAGCTCAGCGAATCCTCTGACGAGGATCGTTCGGTGCGGGACCTCGCCGGACTACAAAAAATATAGCTCAGGTTAAAATATTATGCCATGATGAGTCTGGACGCATAAGCATGTTCGGATCTTATACTCACGAATTCACCAGGGGCCGGGCCCTGGGATCCCACGCCGAGCTGCTGTTGGCGGCGGCAGTGGACTCTTCCGGAAGAGGAGCTTTTCCACTTTTAGGCAACTCGGCCTCCAAGTGTATGGAGGCCGCCCTCTTCTTTCTTCCCCCCGCTGGGGATTCGTCTTCCTCCTCCTCGTCCTCTTCGGAGGCAGAACAGATGTTGGAGCCTTCGGATATTGTGTCCGAAGTGTCGCGGCGACGAAGGCCGCCCTCGGTCTTTTTGGCCTCCTTCTCGGTCTTCTTCTTCGGCACCTTGTACGGCGCCGGGACGAACATCTTCGTCAGAAGTGGGCTGGCCAGTTCTTCGGGCAACGGGGCCGGATAGTGGATCCACCCGCCTTCTTCGTCCAGCCCTAGGGGAGTTGAGGAAAACACATTGAGCATTTCCCTTGGGTTATGCGGGCAAAACGCATAAAAACTTACCCAGCTTGTAGGGCGGGACAGTTGATACCCGCAGTCCTCGGCCGAGTCCGACCATGATTTGCAGGACTTGAAAAGCACCTTCCAGATGTCTTCGTGCAATGAGCCAAAGAGCTTTCGCAGGGTCTGGTGCTTTGCCGGATCAAATTCCCACAGATTGCAAGTCCGGTGCTGACAAGGCAGGATCCGACGAACTAACATCACCTGGACTACATTGACAAGTTCAATTTTCTTGTCTTCCATATATTTAACGCGCGTTTGGAGCATAGACAGTTTGTCGGACGAAGACCAGTTCAAGCCCTTCTTGGGCCAGGATGTAAGCCGCAGAGGGGCTCCGGATCGGAACTCTGGAGCAGCGGCCCATTCCATGCCGCGCGGCTCAGTAATGTAAAACCACTGCTGTTGCCACTCTTTGACGGAATCATTAAAAGTACCTGTTGGCCATGTGACGTTGGGCATCTTGCTCACCATGGAGCTCCCGCACTTGGCGTGCTCGCCGCTCACCACCTTGGGCTTCAATTAAAGATCTTCAGCCATAAGTCGAAGTGTGGCGAGATGCGGAGAAAAGCCTCGCACACGACGATGAATGTCGAGATGTTGAGGAAGGAATTGGGGGATAGATCGTGAAAATCGATCCTGTAATAATACATGATGCCGCGAACCAACGGGTGGAGGGGAAACCCAGCCCGCGGACAAAGTGAGGGAGGAATACAACCCTCTCTTGGGGTTCCGGAGTAGGGACGATCTATCCCGCCGTCGGGAGACGGTGGCCGATTTTCTTGGCTAGATACCCGGCCTCTCGAAGCTTTTTGATATGCTTCTCCTGGACGGTAGAGGCCATCCACTTGCCTCCTGCTCCGGATCCGGACATTTTCGGAAGGCCTTTGCGGGCGGAGAAGACGAACGCTCGGGCGCTGGAGCTCGGGCGAGGGGGAATGGATCGGGAAGAAGAAGGCGTGGGTGAAAAGGAGGAGTCTTTGTCCCTTTATAAGGGCAGAAGAAACTATGTGCCTCCCCACTTGCCTAGTAAACTCGCTTATTCCCCAAGCACCGCGATTGATGGCGCGGTTGGATTACCAACACCCGTATTGATGAGAATCCCGTGATAAGGGGACACAATCTCTGCTTCGACAAGACGTGCCGATAAAACCGCCTCGCAATATGTGCAATAGCTGGTTGAGAAAAACGGCTCGAATAATGACCGGGCCATGGCGTCATGTCACGTTATGAAAAGTTGTCAGCGGATTAGATTTGTGGAAATATTATACTCTCTACGGTGGTATGTGGAATTTGTTTTGCAGAGCCGGACACTATCCTTGTGTTCAGAATCTTCTATGGAGTATTCGGAGAAGGAACCCGCCTTGCAATGCTGAAGACAAATCTGCGCGCCGGACTCATCGTCATTGAAGCCTGGTTCAGGGGCTACTGAGGGAGTACTGGATTAGGGTGTCCTCGAACATCCGGAATATATCCTTTGGCCGGACTGTTGGACTATGAAGATACAAGATTGAAGACTCCGTCCCGTGTCCTGGTGGGACTCTCCTTTGCGTGGAAGGCAAGCTTGGCAATTCGAATATGTAGATCTCCTCCCTTGTAACTGACTTCGTGTAACCCTAGCCCCCTCCGGTGTCTATATAAACTGGAGGGTTTAGTCTGTAGGACAATAACAATCATAATCATAGGCTAGCTTCTAGGGTTTAGCCTCTACGATCTCGTGGTAGATGAACTCTTGTAATACTTATATCATCAAGATCAATCAAGCAGGAAGTAGGGTATTACCTCCATTGAGAGGGCCCGAACCTGGGTAAACATTGTGTCCCCTGCCTCCTGTTACCATCCGCCTTAGACGCACAGTTCGGGACCCCCTACCTGAGATCCGCCGGTTTTGACACCGACACCGGATACCCATTCACCAACATGAGCTTGATGCCTTCGTTTTGTGTAGCTCCTTGATGACTTGTCCTTCCTTTACGAATCCTTGCTTCTGCGAGAGGTTCTTCGTTCATAACGATCATCTCTACTCCTTCTCTCTCTTGGAGGTGATTCTTCTCTTCTACTTCTCCTTTTAGATGAGTCTTCTCTTATTTTTAGGGAGCAGTACACTCATTGGAGTAGTGTCCGGGTCTTCCACAATTGTAGCAATTACGCTCACGACTAGAAGATCTTTTGTCATTGTAGGACCTTGACTTGGAACTTCTTTCTTTGCTTCTACTCTTGTAGAACTTGTTGAAATTCTTCACCATTAGGCTCAATTCTTCATTGAAGGCTTGTTTCTCACTTGATGATGTAGGAGCATCACATGCGGCTTTGTAAGCACCACTTGACTTGTTGTGAAGCTCTTCCTTATCCTTGAGTGACATCTCATGTGCAAAAATTCTTCCAATGACTTCTGTTGGCTTGAGATCTTTGTAGTTGGGCATCATTTGGATCAATGTAGACATGATATCATATTTCCCATCCAAGGCTCTTAGGATCTTCTTGATGATCAATCTGTCGGTCATCTCTTCACTTCCTAAACCGGCAATCTCATTTGTGATGAGAGCAAGCCTAGATTACATTTCAGCGACACCTTCACCATCCTTCATTTTGAACTTGTCAAGATGACTTTGAAGCACATCCAATTTGGATTCCTTGACGGAGTCGGTACCTTCATGCAAATCAATCAAAGTGTCCCAAATTTCCTTTGCATTCTCAAGATGGCTGATTAATAATCCCCAAGTGCAGGGAATAATTGTAGCAATTCCCAATGGTGGAAGTGATAAGTATGGAGTGTCAAACCCACAAGGAGTTAAGGTAAGATCAACATTCTCTCAAGCCCTATTTGCCACTGATACGACTCTACGTACACTGAACGTTTGCTTCCAACTAGAAACGAGAAATAAAACTATGTTGTGGGTATGAAGAGGGTAACTGGTATCAGAGAGATAAAATATAAAAGTAGGTGTTGTTACCATAAAGTTAGGATATATTACTAAATATTATAAATAGGGAGTGTGGAATAATGATGGGTCGGTGTGCGGAATTGTCTTAGGCAATTGTTAACAAGACCGGTGGTCGTCATTGCAATTTCATATGAGGGAGATGCATAAGATAACATACTTTCTCTTCTTGGATCATATGCACTTATGATTGGAACTCTAGCAAGCATCCGCAACTACTAAAGATCATTAAGGTAAAACCCAACCATAGCATTAAAGCATCAAGTCCCCTTTATCCCATACACAACAACCCCCTTACTCGGGTTTATGCTTCTGTCACTCAAGCAACCCACTATAAGAGAATCATGAACGTATTGCAACACCCTACAGCGAGAATCCCTCACGCTTGCGCGACACGGAGGGCACATAGGACAACACCAAAATAAAACATACAACTCGTACCAATCTAGATCATCAATCTACCCATATACAAAGGAAATCTACTCAAAACATCATAGGATGGCAACACATCATTGGATCATAATATGTGGCATAAAGCACCATGTTCAAGTAGGGATTACAGCGGGGTGTGGGAGAGTGGACTGCGTAAAAGAGGTGAGGATGGTGATGTTGATGAAGACGATCACCGCAGTGATGATTCCCCTCCCGATGGCACTCCGGCGCCACCGAGAGAGAGGAGGAGAGGTTCTCCCCCTTGTGCTTCCTCCTCCATGGCCTCCCCCCTGGATGGGGAGAGGTTCTCCCTCTGGTCCTTGGCCTCCATGGTGATGGTGGCCCCTCCAGGATCCTCCATAGCCTCCGGTGATGATGGCCCCCTCCGGCAGGGTGCCAGAGAGGGCCTAGATTGATTTCTCGTGGCTACAAAGGCTTGCGGCGCCGAAACTTCCGATCTAGGTTATTTTTTTGGAGGTTTGGGCATTTATAGGTGAGGTTGGCGTCGAGAACAAGTTAGGGGGCCCCATGGGAATTCCACGAGGCACAGGGGCGCTCCCAGGGGGGTGGGCGCGCTCCCACCCTCGTGGGGCCCACGGGACTCCCCTCCGGTAGATTTTTGTTCCAATATTTTTTATATTTTCCAGAGAAAACCCTCCGTTGATTTTCATCGCATTCCGAGAACTTTTATTTCTGCACAAAAACAACACCACGGTAGTTCTGCTGAAAACAACGCCAGTCCAGGTTAGTTCTAATCAAAGCATACCAAAATCATATAAAACTATTGTAAACATGGCATGAATACTTCATAAATTATAGATACGTTGGAGACGTATCAGCATCCCCAAGCTTAATTCCTGCTCGTCCTCGAGTAGGTAAATGATAAAAGAAATAATTTCTGAAGTGTGAATGCTAGCAAGTGCATAAATTTGATCAATGATGGTTCCAATCACTTTTTCTAGCATCATTACATATCATAACAGTAGTTCAACTCATAAAACTTCTCATGATCAAGTAACAAGCTATTCACATGTTAAAGTATAGATCATAAACTTTCTTGAGAGCTAACAAACCGTGCTCTTAGTCATCAAACAGTTGCAATTCATCTTATTTTCGGGAAGAGTCTACGTAAGAGCTTTGATTCAGCAAACTCCATACTCAACTATCATTTAGTCTTTCACAATTGCTAATACTCATGTGATATTAATGGGTTCAAATTTTTAGTCGGACACAGAGAAAGATAGGGGCTTATAGTTTCTCCTCCCAACCTTTTACCTCAAGGGTAATGTCAACAATAATAATTTACGAAAACCTACATCCAAGTGGATATATTATATATATATATATATATGGATCGCTCCAACACAAAGTGCTTGCCAAAGGAAAAAGTGTAAAAAGGAAAGGTGATGATCATCGTGACTCTTGTATTAAGGGTAGAAGGTAAAAGTAAAAGATAGGCCCTTCGCAGAGGGAAACATAGGTTGTCATGCACTTTTATGGTTGAATGCACAAAATCTTAATGCAAAAGAATGTCACTTTATATTGCCTCTTGTGATAAAGACCTTTATTATGCAGCCCGTCGCTTTTATTTCTTCCCTATCACAAGTCCGTATAAAGCTTATTTTCTTCGCACTAATAGATCATACATATTTAGAGAGCAATTTTTATTGCATGCACCGATGACAACTTACTTGAATGATCTTACTCAATCCATAGGTAGGTATGGTGGACTCTCATGACAAAACTGGTTTAAGGAATGCTTGGAAGCACAAGTAGTATCTCTACTTGGTGCAACGAATTTGGCTAGCATGAGAGGGAAAGGCAAGCTCAACATGTTGGATGATCCAAGACAATATAACGTTTCGGATATAGGAAAACATAACCTATTAAGTTGTCTTCCTTGTCCAACATCAACCTTTTAGCATGTCATATTTTAATGAGTGCTCACAATTGCAAAATATGTCCAAGATAGTATATTTTTATGTGAAATCTCTCTTCCTTCAATATTCTTTCATGAATTGTTCAAGTGTCCAATTCTGCGTTTGCTAACTTCCAATAAGTTTTACCACCTATACTTATTATGTGTGAAGTCATTACTCCCCATTTTGTAAGCATATGGAACGTTTATAAATTCAGATTTGTGATATTCAATTCATTCAACAATTTACTCATAGGATATATGTGAAGCACGTGAGTAAATGACAAAACTACTCCAAAAAGATATAAGTGAAGAATACTGAGTAGTAAAATAATTAAATAGCCATGGGAGGATTCTTTTTCACTCAAGATTTCAAATCCAATGATTTTATTCCAACAACAAGTAAAATTTAAAATACGCTCCAAGAAGAACACATATCATGTGACGAATAAAAATATAGCTCCGAGTAAGGTATACCGATAATTTTTGAAGACGAAAGAGGGGATGCCTTCCGGGGCATCCCCAAGCTTAGGCACTTGAGTCTTCCTTGAATATTACCTTAGGGTGCCTTGTGCATCCCCAAGCTTAGGATCTTTCCACTCCTTATTCTCCTCATATAGATATCTCACCCAAAACTTGAAAACTTCAATCACACAAAACTTAACGGAACTTCATGAGATAGGTTAGTATGATGAAGAGTAAACCATTCACTTTGGTACTATCAAAGACAAGTTTCATAATTGTTATCACACAATGCCTACTACACCATATCATTTCTACAATTTATATTGAGAGATATAAGCCATAGAAACTAGAAAACAAGCAAACTATGCAATGAAAACAGAATCTGTCAGAAACAGAACAGTCTATAACGATCTGAACACTAACCATACTTCTGCTACTCTAACAATTATGAAATAAATTGGTGTACGTGAGGAATTTGTCTATTAATCTTCTGAAAAAGGAATCAACTCAATCGCACTCTTCTGTAAAAAATGACAGCTAATCTCGTGAGCACAAAGTTTCTATTTTTTACAGCAAGATCACAATAACTTTCACCCAAGTCTTCCCAAAGGTCTTACTTGGCACTTTATTGAAACAAAAGATATAAAACATTATTACTACAGTAGCTTAATCATTTAAACACACAAAGCAGTAAGGGTAAATATTGGGTTGTCTCCCAACAAGCTCTTTTCTTAAATGCCTTTTAGCTAGGCATGATGATTTCAATGATGCTCGCATAAAAGATAAGAATTGAAACATAAAGAGAGAATCATGAAGAGTATGACTAGCAAATTTAAATGTAACACACTTCCTATGCCTAGGGATTTTGTGAGCACATAATTTATAGGAACAAGAGTCAACTAGCATAGGAAGGAAAAACAAGTATAACTTCAAAACTTTAAGCATATAGAGAGGAAACTTGATATTATTGCAGCTCCTACAAACATGTATTCCTCCCTCATAATAATTTTCAGTAGCATCATGAATGAGTTCAACAATATAACCATCACATAAAGCATTCTTTTCATGATCTACGAGCATAGAAATTTTACTACTCTCCGCATAAGCAAAATTCTCCTCATTCGGAATAGTGGGAGCAAACTTCTTCTAAATCCACTTTAGATGATAGTATTATTCATACTCCAAAAGATATAAGTGAAGTTCATGGAGCATTGCACAATTAATATGTACTAACCAATATACAAGCTCAAAATATATAAGTGAAGCACACGAAGCATTCTATAAAACCATACTCAAAAGATTTAAGTGAAGCACAAAGAGCAATTCTATAAGATCATACTTAAAAGATATAAGTGAAGCACATGAAGTATTCTATAAATCAATAAATGGATGTCTCATACTAGCATGGTTCTTAAAGGAAAAACAAAAACACAAAGGACACAAATTATGTGAACAAAAAAAAAACCGAGGTATACCGAGAATTGTTGAAGAAGAAAGATGGGATGCCAACCGGGGCATCCCCAAGCTTAGATGCTTGAGTATACTTGAAATATTTACTTAGGGCGCCTTGGGCATCCCCAAGGTTGTTCTCTTGCTTCTCTTTATTCTTCTCATATTGATAGCTCCTCGATCTTCGAATACTTCATCCACACAAAACTTTAACAAAAACTTTGTGAGATCCGTTAGTGTAATAAAGCAAATCACTACCTTTAGGTACTGTTGCAAACTTATTCCAATATAATATTAGAACTATATCTACTATATTACAACTTCACCATGGTTCATACCCCCCGATACTACCCATAGATAGATCAAAATAACCAAACAACTCATAGAAAACAGAATCTGTCAAAAACAGGACAGTCTGTAGTAATCTGGAAGTTTAGTAAACTTCTGTAACTCGAAAAACTTCTAAAAATATATAAAAGTTTAAACAATTTATACAGAAGTAATTTGCAAAAAGTTTCAGACCCATTTGACTTTCCAGTAAAAATGTAAAATCACGCGCTACACCAAAGTTTCTGTTTTTGTACCGTACATAGTAAACAAGCAATCTAATCATCCTAAAACCAAGGCTTGGCACATTATTTTTATAATACAATGGATATATACAAGGGGATAATTATTTTCAGAGAATATTCCATGAAAATATTTACATTTTTTCCATGAGCATGAACACAAGTGCTCAAGGTCGACCCTCATTTCTTCAATGCATAATCTTCCAATCACTTCTCTTATTGAAAACATTTTAGGCATGAGAGGCAAATATTTTTTTTGTATTTTCATTCTTTTAATTTTTTTGTATGTTTCACCCACAACTAAACATAAACAAAAAGGAAAAACAAAATCTACTTAGTGAAGAAAGCAAACAAGCACACACGAGAATATCAACCCCACATTATTGCTCCCCGACAACGGCGCCAGAAAAGAGCTTGATAATCCCAAGTGCAGGGAATCATCGTAGCAATTCCCAATGGTGGAAGTGATAAGTATGGAGTGTCAAACCCACAAGGAGCTAAAGGTAAGATAAATATTCTCTCAAGCCCTATCTGCCATTGATACGACTCTACGTACACCGAACGTTTGCTTCCAACTAGAAACGAGAAATAAAACTATGTTGTGGGTATGAAGAGCATAACTTTGCATGGTATCAGAGAGATAAAATATAAAAGTAGGTGCTGTTATCATAAAGTTAGGATATATTACTAAATATTATAAATAGCGAGTGTGGAATAATGATGGGTCGGTGTGCGGAATTGTCTTAGGCAATTGTTAACAAGACCGGTGGTCGTCATTGCAATTTCATATGAGGGAGAGGCATAAGCTAACATACTTTCTCTTCTTGGATCATATGCACTTATGATTGGAACTCTAGCAAGCATCCGCAACTACTAAAGATCATTAAGGTAAAACCCAACCATAGCATTAAAGCATCAAGTCCCCTTTATCCCATACGCAACAACCCCCTTACTCGGGTTTATGCTTCTGTCACTCAAGCAACCCACTATAAGTGAATCATGAATGTATTGCAACACCCTACAGCGAGAATCCCTCACGCTTGCGTGACACGGAGGGCACAATAGGACAACACCAAAATAAAACATACAACTCATACCAATCTAGATCATCAATCAACCCATAGACAAAGGAAATCTACTCAAAACATCATAGGATGGCAACACATCATTTGATCATAATATGTGGCATAAAGCACCATGTTCAAGTAGGAATTACAGTGTGGTGCGGGAGAGTGGACCGCGTAAAAGAGATGAGGATGGTGATGATGATGGTGATGTTGATGAAGACGATCACTGCGGTGATGATTCCCCTTCCGATGGTACTCCGGCACCACCAAGAGAGAGGAGGAGAGGTTCTCCCCTTGTGCTTCCTCCTCCATGGCCTCCCCCTGGATGGGGAGAGGTTCTCCATCTGGTCCTTGGCCTCCATGGTGATGATGGACCCTCCAGGATCCTCCTCCAAGCCTCCGGTGATGATGGCCCCCTCCGGCATGGTGCCAGAGAGGGCCTAGATTGATTTCTCATGGCTACAGAGGCTTGTGGCGCTGGAACTTCCGATCTAGGTTATTTTTTGGAGGTTTGGGCATTTATAGGTGAGGTTGGCGTCGAGAACAAGTCAGGGGGCCCCACGGGAAGTCCACGAGGCACAGGGGCGCGCCCAGGGGGTGGGCGCGCCCCCACCCTCGTGGGGCCCACAGGACTCCCCTCCGGTAGATCTTTGTTCCAGTATTTTTTATATTTTCCAGAAAAATCCTCCGTTGATTTTCATCGCATTCTGAGAACTTTTATTTCTGCACAAAAATAACACCACGTAGTTCTGCTGAAAGCAACATCAGTCCGGGTTAGTTCTAAACAAATCATACCAAAATCATATAATACTATTGTAAACATGGCATGGATACTTCATAAATTATAGATACGTTGGAGACGTATCACTGATTTTGTTGAATTCTTCGGGGCACAATCCGTTGAAGAGGATATCACAAGCTTAAGCATTGTATTGCAACATGTGAAACTCTTCCGCGCTAGCTTCACGGTTCTATTCTCTCACATCAAAGAATTCACCTTGAAAGCCAATACACACAATAGCCCAAACGGCGGGGTTATGTTCAAGAATATGCATTTTCATCTTGTGCTTCCAACTAGCAAAATTAGTACCGTCAAAGTAAGGACCTCTATGGTGGCAATTTCCCTCGCTAGACGCCATACTCTCCTAGGTTGTGGAACCAAGGCTATGATCACCAAAGCTATGGAAATCACGGCAAATGGAGACCAAAGCTCTGATACCACTTGTAGGATCAAAAGTATGTCTAGAGGGGGGGTTATTAGACTACTTGACCAAATAAAAATCTAGCCTTTTCCCAATTTTAAATCTTGGCATATTTTAGCAACTTAGCACAAGTCAAGCAATCAACCTACACATGCAAGTATACGAGTATAGCAGCGGAATGTAAATCATTGCATATGAAGGTAAAGGGGAGGAGTTTAGAGGGAGCAAACGCAATGTAGACATGAAGATTTTTGGCATGGTTCCGATAGGTGGTGCTATCATACATCCACGTTGATGGAGACGTCAACCCACGAAGGGTAACGGTTGCGCGAGTCCACGGAGGGCTCCACCCACAAAGGGTCCACGAAGAAGCAACCTTTTCTAACCCACCATGGCCATCACCCACGAAGGACTTGCCTCACTTGGGTAGATCTTCACGAAGTAGGCGAGCTCCTTGCCCTTACAAATTCCTTGGTTCAACTCCACAATCTTGACGGAGGCTCCCAAGTGAAACCTAACCAATCTAGGAGACACCACTCTCCAAAAGGTAATAGATGGTGTGTTGATAATGAAATCCTTGCTCTTGTGCTTCAAATGATAGTCTCCCCAACACTCATCAACTCTGTCTCCCAGATTTGGATTTGGTGAAAAGATGATTTGAGTGGAAAGCAACTTGGGGAAGGCCAGAGATCAAGATTCTTGTGGTTGGAATGGAATATCTTGGTCTCAACACATGGGTAGGTGGTTCTCTCTCAGAAAATGAATGGTAGAAGTGTAGGCACGTTCTGATTGCTCTCTCCATGAATGGAGGGTGGGCGGAGGGGTATACATAGCCTCCACACAAAATCTAACCGTTACACACAAGTTACCAAACTCGGTGAGACCGAATACACAAACTCGGTCAGACTGATTCAGTTCAACATGTGAACGTTAGGCTTTTCGGTGGGACCGATTTCCTTAGGGTTAGGGCATAACGTAATCTCGGTGAGACCATTCACATAAACTCGGTGAGACCGATATCTGTAATAGGAAAACAGAGAGTTGGTCAGGCAAACTCGGTGGGACCGATCGCTCATTTCGGTGAGACCAGAATGTTACGAAAAGGAAACAGAGAGTTTGCATTGCAAACTCGGTGGGACCGATCGCTCATTTTGGTTAGACCGAAACGTTACGAAGGGAAACAGAG
The DNA here is from genome assembly GCF_003073215.2 of Triticum urartu. Taxonomy (NCBI): domain Eukaryota; kingdom Viridiplantae; phylum Streptophyta; class Magnoliopsida; order Poales; family Poaceae; genus Triticum; species Triticum urartu. The sequence continues at coordinate 389,210,494 of NC_053025.1, forward strand.
AGTTCGCAATCCCATAGATCCCTATCGGTTAGTGTCGGTGTGGAACAACACCTATGGGATCACAAGAATCCCTACTAGGGTTGCCGGGGCGCAGGGTTGCGAGGAGAGTAGGGCTAGTAGACAGCACAAGGATCGTTTACCCAGGTTCGGGCAGCGAGGATGTGTAAAACCCTAGTCCTACTTTGGTAGGTGTATTTCTGAGAGTTCTTGAGCTCCCAAACTAGTTGTGGTCAGCGTGTGGTTCCAAAGAGCTGAATCCCTCTCCTCGTCGCCTCGGGCCTCCTTTTATAGGAAAAAGGGGTTGCCACAGTGGCACACAGGAGGTGGAAAGGTCTACAGTGGCACGAGGTTATCCCTCGTATTACAGGACAAGGTGCATTTAATGCATCGCTTAGGTGTCCTCTTGCTTTATCGGGGACGGGGGCGAGGCCCATCCCGTCCGTCTCCGCTCCTCCTCGCTTCGACACGCACCGCGGCAAGGGATGCGTGTGGTGCCATGTAGGCAGGCAGGCAGCTGAGTTGGCGCGGTGGTGGAGCCTTCACGAAGATCTACATGCCGCCACGCAGGTGCTTGATGAGTTGGCCTGGGAGCTGCATGTGGCCATGCAGGTGCCCGCCCAGCTGGTTGGGTTGGCAGCTGCATGTGAACGGCGGTGGAAGCTTGGTTGCGTGGGCTTGGCGGTGGCCTTGCCGGCGTCTTTGGCGAGGGCCTTACCGGGTGGCCCGACAAGGGTCTCGCCGTGGCATGTTGTCGTCCCCGGCAAGGATCTTGCCGGGGGTCTGGTGGCCTTCCTTGGCAAGGATCTTGCCGAGAATCATCGTCTTCTAATCTGATCTTGAATATGTATTCACGAAGATCTACATGCCACCACAAGGCTACCTTCTCGAGCCCTGGCCCCATGCTGATGATGGCACTGGGGGCCGTGGGCTCAAGGGTGGCTCGCTCTATTGGTGCGGGGCGAGCTGCCCGGCAAGAGTCTTGCCGGGGCCGCTGAGGCCACCTGGCAAGGGTCTTGCCGGGGGAACTTGCTTCGTCCCTCTGCTCGTTGTGGTCTTGGCCTTGGCGTTGCTTTGATTGTCATGGGCTTCGATCTTACCTTGGCTCACCTTCCTCGTTCTTCTTGGTGTGGCCGTGGGCGCGGCTTTGACTGCCCGTGCATAGGAAAAAGGGTACAAAGATGCGCCCCTATTTTTGTACACCGACATGAGCCCCTGGGCCTGGGCCACACATAAGCGCAACGCGTTGTTGGGCCAGGCCCAAAATGGTGCGTGGGCAGGTGGGGCGGTTTTTACCGTGGTAAGATTCTTCGTGCGCTCCACCTCCCATGACCCGCGCCCGTGGCGCGGCGTGGAGGGGTGTGCGTGACGTGGGCGGCATGCGTGGGGCGGTTTCCACACGCATGCGTCACATCGTAGTAAATGGGCAGCGCGTCCCGCGGCTTCCCCATAAAAAGGGATAACCGCGAGCGCACTGTTCCTTTTACCCTCCGCGCAACCCTAATCTCAGAAACCTCCGTCTGCCTTCCTCTTCTTCCTTAAGCTTTGTCCCCGCTTGCCATCGTTGCGCTTCCGCCGCCCTCTGTCCTGCCCTCCTCCCCCAGTCGCCATGGCGCCAAAATCCACCAAGGGCAAGGGAGTGGCCAAGGACGCCGGAGCCGCCGGAGAGTGTGCTAGCGGTGTAGCGGATGCAGTCCGCCTTCTTCCCCTGATGGTCGACGTGTTCGAGCTTCGGGACTCCTTCAGGCCCCTGTGGGGAGTGAATACGGGGGGAGAGAATTCGGGGCATCCGGCCACGCGCGTCATCCCCGCCAACTGCGCCGAGGCTGCCCCAAATCGGTACCCTTCTTTGTTGATTATTTTTCTTGCGGGCTCTGTCCTCCCTTCTCCGATTTCTTCAGCGACATCATGCACACCTTCAACTTCCACATCCTGGATTTTACTCCGAATGCGGTGGCGTGCATGGCCCTTTTCACGCACCTCTGCGAAGGCTTTGCCGGGGTGCACCCCAACACGGCGCTCTGCCGCCATTACTTCTTCCCTCGGATCCAAACGGGAGGTGCCATCTCGGGGTGCATCACCTGGATCCAAAAATCCAAGGGAGCGTACCCGGACGGCGCCATGAAGGAGAGGTGGGAAGAATGGCAGGGCCGGTGGTGCTGGATCGAAGAGAAGGACCCGCCGGCGTTCTGCAGAGTTCGCCGGGCGCCGCCGGTTCGCGGAAGAGATTGGAGCAACGTCGACGCCGATGACGGAAAGCTCACGGTCGCCACCACCAGGATTCTCCGGCTTACCCAGGCCGGGCTCACCCTTGAGATGATCGGGGCGGACTTCATCCGTCGCCGGATTGCTCCTCTGCATAACAAGGGGAGGCCAGCCTGGCTCTTCACGAACCCCGCCGACATCATGCGGCTCCGCCCTGGCCTCGATCACAACTTCACTGTGATGGCGCACACCCATTTCTGCTAGCGGATCTTCCAGCTCGACGTGGGCCGCGACGGCGAGGTCGAGCGGACCGGCAAGGTTGCGAGGGCCGCCGCGAAGGCCGGCAAGGTCCTCAAGGGGCCTCTGTTCAAGCTGCCAACGGGGGTGGTCCCGTTGTGCAACAACTCGCGTCGGTCCGAGATCATCGCCATGATGCCGGACTACAACGTGCACGGCCTCGTCCCGAGCTGGAAGGAGCCGGAGGACGCTGAAGTGCAGCAGTTCTTCGACACCCTCCACGAGGTGTATGTCAACACCGATGCTGAGCGGCTTCTTGTCCAGGACACCTCCCAGGCGGAGCTGGACTACATCGCCACCAGGGCGAGGGAGGTGCAACTTGTCAGGGAGGCCGACAATGTCGGCGGAGTGGAGGACAAGGCCACGACGGCCACGAAGGAGGAGGAGCTTGCCCGGTGGGCGATGGCCGTCGGGGGAGCCAACAGCGCCGGCACCAAGGCTCCTTTGGTTGAAGATGTGACCGGCGGGTCGTCAGAGGAGGAGGCCGAGACCGCAGAGCCGACGCCACCTACGGGGAGGGGGCGAGTCTTGCGGCGGGCCAGTTCCGGCGAGCTGGTCCGACCCGGCAGGGCTGTGCGGTCACAGCTGACCTTGGAAGAGCCCGGGCGCCATACGAGGGCCGCGGCGGCAAAGAAGCCGGCGAAGGCCGTGACGAAGAAGAAGACAACCGCCCCTTCTTCATCCGCGCGTGCCCAGACACCACCTCCTTCTCCTCCTCCGGCGAATGTTGATATGGAGGTTACTTTTGATTATGGATCCCTCAACCCGAGGAGGAAGAGGAAGACAACAGAGGAGGAGGCAGACAACGAGTAAGTATCTGGTTCCTTTTTGTTATCTCTGCCTCCTCAATCTGCCTTGCTTGTCTTGACTTGTTTTCATCTTTGCAGGGACGAGGAGACGCTGGCCCAGAGAGCGAAGAGGGCCAAGGTCTCGGTAGGTGGCCAACCCCCAGCCGGTACTTCGGGGGCGCCATTGGTGGTGTTGAGCAGCCCGGACAGCAGCCCCTGGCAGAGCCCCCAGCGTAAGTTCATCACTCTTCTCCCATCGACATGTGTCAGGGGCATGACACCTTGGTGCTGACCTTGTCAGGTACGCAGGAGGAGAGCAGTAGCAGGAGGAGCCACTTCGCCCCCATCGACCATGCCGCCCCGGGGGGCATCCCCGGCAAGGGCGCTAGGCACTGGGCCCATGTACATGGAGGAGGAGGAGAATTTGGGCGCCGACGGCTTTGCCTCAACGCCAAATGTTGGCGGGGAGGGGGCTTCCGTTTCCCAGTCGGGTACTGGCACAAGTAAGTCGTTTGCCGTACGTCCCTGCTTCCCCCCCTTATTTTTTGGCTCCTGGTCCTGGCCTTGCCTCACCCCCTTCTTCGACGCCCAGATTCCTCCTCGGTGAACCCAGAGGACTATTGGAAATATGCCCTAGAGGCAATAATAAAAGCATTATTATTATATATCCTTGTTCATGATAATTGTCTTTATTCATGCTATAATTGTGTTATCCGGAAATCGTAATACATGTGTGAATAACAGACACCAACAAGTCCCTAGTAAGCCTCTAATTAACTAGCTCGTTGATCAACAGATAGTCATGGTTTCCTGACTATGGACATTGGATGTCATTGATAACGAGATCACATCATTAGGAGAATGATGTGATGGACAAGACCCAATCCTAAACATAGCATAAAGATCGTATAGTTCGTTTGCTAGAGTTTTCCAATGTCAAGTATCCTTTCCTTAGACCATGAGATCGTGTAACTCCCGGATACCGTTAGGAGTGCTTTGGGTATACCAAACGTCACAACGTAACTGGGTGACTATAAAGGTAGACTACGGGTATCTCCGAAAGTGTCTGTTGGGTTGACACGGATCAAGACTGGGATTTGTCACTCCGTATGACGGAGAGGTATCACTGGGCCCACTCGGTAATGCATCATCATAATGAGCTCAAAGTGACCAAGTGTCTGGTCACGGGATCATGCATTACGGTACGAGTAAAGTGACTTGCCGGTAACGAGATTGAACGAGGTATTGGGATACCGACGATCGAATCTCGGGCAAGTAACATATCGATTGACAAAGGGAATTGCATACGGGGTTGCTTGAATCCTCGACATCGTGGTTCATCCGATGAGATCATCGTGGAGCATGTGGGAGCCAACATGGGTATCCAGATCCCGCTGTTGGTTATTGACCGGAGAGTCGTCTCGGTCATGTCTACATATCTCCCGAACCCGTAGGGTCTACACACTTAAGGTTCGGTGACGCTAGGGTTGTAGGGATATGTATATGCAGTAACCCGAATGTTGTTCGGAGTCCCGGATGAGATCCCGGACGTCACGAGGAGTTCCGGAATGGTCCGGAGGTAAAGAATTATATATAGGAAGTGCTGTTTCGGCCATCGGGACAAGTTTCGGGGGCACCGGTATTGTACCGGGACCACCGGAAGGGTCCCGGGGGTCCACCGGGTGGGGCCACCTGCCCCGGGGGCCACATGGGCTGTAGGGGGTGCGCCTTGGCCTATATGGGCCAAGGGCACCAGCCCCAAAGGGCCCATGCGCCTAGGGTTTGGGGGAAACCCTAAAGGGGGGCGCCCCCTTGCTTGGGGGGCAAGCCCCCCACCCCTTGGCCGCCGCCCCCCTAGGAGATTGGATCTCCTAGGGCCGGCTCCCCCCTAGACACCCCTATATATAGTGGGGGAGATGGAGGACATCATACCTCAGCCTTTGGCGCCTCCCTCTCCCCTGTTACATCTCTCTCTCGTAGTATAGGCGAAGCCCTGCTACTATGACGCCCTGCATCCACCACCACCCCGTCGTGCTGCTGGGTCTTCATCAACTTCTCCTCTCCCCTTGCTGGATCAAGAAGGAGGAGACGTCACGCTGACCGTACGTGTGTTGAACGCGGAGGTGCCGTCCGTTCGGTGCTAGGATCTCCGGTGATTTGGATCACGTCGTGTACGACTACTTCATCCCCGTTCTTTGAACGCTTCCGCTCGCGATCTACAAAGGTATGTAGATGCATCCGATTACTTGTTGCTAGATGAACTCATAGATGGATCTTGGTGAAGCCGTAGGAAATTTTTTTGTTTTCTGCAACGTTCCCCAAAAGTGGCATCATGAGCTAGGTCTATGAGTAGTTCTTCTTGCGCGAGTAGAACACAATTTGTTGTGGGCGTAGATGTTGTCAACTTTCTTGCCGCTACTAGTCTTATCTTGCTTCAACGGTATTGTGGGATGAAGCGGCCCGGACCAACCTTACACGTATGCTTACGTGAGACCGGTTCCACCGACTAACATGCACTAGTTGCATAAGGTGGCTGGCGGGTGTCTGTCTCTCCTACTTTAGTTGGAGCGGATTCGATGAAAAGGGTCCTTATGAAGGGTAAATAGAAGTTGACAAATCACGTTGTGGCTTTCACGTAGGTAAGAAATCGTTCTTGCTAGAACCCTAATTCAGCCACGTAAAACTTGCAACAACAATTAGAGGACGTCTAACTTGTTTTTGCAGCAAGTGCTTTGTGATATGATATGGCCAAAGTTGTGATGAATGATGAATGATCTATATATGATGTATGAGTTGTTCATGCTATTGTAATAGGAATCACGACTTGCATGTCGATGAGTATGACAACCGGCAGGAGCCATAGGAGTTGTCTTTATTTTTGTATGACCTGCGTGTCATTGAGAAACGCCATGTAAATTACTTTACTTTATTGCTAAACGCGTTAGCCATAGTAGTAGAAGTAATAGTTGGCGAGCAACTTCATGGAGACACGATGATGGAGATCATGATGATGGAGATCATGGTGTCAAGCCGGTGACAAGATGATCATGGAGCCCCAAGATGGAGATCAAAGGAGCTATGTGATATTGGCCATATCATGTCACGTTTATTATTTGATTGCATGTGATGTTTATCATGTTTTGCATCTTGTTTACTTAGAACGATGGTAGTAAATAAGATGATCCCTCATAATAATTTCAAGAAGTGTTCCCCCTAACTGTGCACCGTTGTGACAGTTCGTTGTTTCAATGCACCACGTGATGATCGGGTGTTTGATCCAAACGTTCACATACAACGGGTGTAAGACAGATTTACACATGCAAACACTTAGGTTGACTTGACGAGCCTAGCATGTACATACATGGCCTCGGAACACAGAAGACCGAAAGGTCGAGCATGAGTCGTATAGAAGATACGATCAACATGAAGATGTTCACCGACGTTGACTAGTCCGTCTCACGTGATGATCGGACACGGCCTAGTTGACTCGGATCATGTTATACTTAGATGACTAGAAGAGGGATGTCTATCTAAGTGGGAGTTCATTGAATAATTTGATTAGATGAACTTAATTATCATGAACTTATTCTAAAATATTTACAATATGTCTTGTAGATCAAATGGCCAACGTAGTCCTCAACTTCAACGCGTTCCTAGAGAAAACCAAGCTGAAAGACGATGGCAGCAACTATACGGACTGGGTCCGGAACCTGAGGATCATCCTCATAGCTGCCAAGAAAGATTATGTCCTACAAGCACCGCTAGGTGACCCGCCTGTCCCACAGAACCAAGACGTTATGAACGCTTGGCAGACACGTGCTGATGACTACTCCCTCGTTCAGTGCGGCATGCTTTATAGTTTAGAGCCGGGGCTCCAAAAGCGTTTTGAGAGACATGGAGCATATGAGATGTTCGAAGAGCTGAAAATGGTTTTTCAAGCTCATGCCCGGGTCGAGAGATATGAAGTCTCCGACAAATTCTTTAGCTGTAAGATGGAGGAAAATAGTTCTGTCAGTGAGCACATACTCACTATGTCTGGGTTACATAACCGCTTGACTCAGCTGGGAGTTAATCTCCCGGATGATGCGGTCATTGATAGAATCCTCCAGTCGCTTCCACCAAGCTACAAGAGCTTTGTGATGAACTTCAATATGCAGGGGATGGAAAAGACCATTCCTGAGGTATTTGCAATGTTGAAATCAGCAGAGGTAGAAGTCAAGAAGGAACATCAAGTGTTGATGGTCAATAAAACCACTAAGTTCAAGAAGGGCAAGGGTAAAAAGAACTTCAAGAAGGACGGCAAGGGAGTTGCCGCGCCCGGCAAGCAAGCTGCTGGGAAGAAGCCAAAGAATGGACCCAAGCCCGAGACTGAGTGCTTTTATTGCAAGGGAAGTGGTCACTGGAAGCAGAACTGCCCCAAATACTTAGCAGACAAGAAGGCCGGCAAAACAAAAGGTATATATGATATACATGTAATTGATGTGTACCTTACTAGTACCCGTAGTAGCTCCTGGGTATTTGATACCGGTGCAGTTGCTCACATTTGTAACTCAAAGCAGGGGCTGCGGAATAAGCGGAGACTGGCAAAGGACGAGGTGACGATGCGCGTCGGGAATGGTTCCAAGGTCAATGTGATCGCCGTCGGCACGCTACCTCTATTTTTGCCTTCGGGATTAGTTTTAAACCTTAATAATTGTTATTTAGTGCCAGCTTTGAGCATGAACATTGTATCGGGATCTCGTTTAATTCGAGATGGCTACTCATTTAAATCCGATAATAATGGTTGTTCTATTTATATGAGAGATATGTTTTATGGTCATGCTCCTATGGTGAATGGTTTATTCTTAATGAATCTCGAGCGTAACGCTACACATATTCATAGTGTGAGTACCAAAAGATGTAAGGTTGATAATGATAGTCCCACATATTTGTGGCACTGCCGCCTTGGTCACATAGGTGTCAAACGCATGAAGAAGCTCCATGGTGATGGACTTTTAGAGTCTCTTGATTATGAATCATTTGACACATGCGAACCATGCCTCATGGGTAAAATGACCAAGACTCCATTCTCAGGATCAATGGAGCGAGCAACCAACTTATTGGAAATCATACATACTGATGTGTGCGGTCCAATGAGCGTTGAGGCTCGCGGTGGCTATCGTTATGTTCTCACCCTCACCGATGACTTGAGTAGATATGGGTATATCTACTTTATGAAACACAAGTCTGAAACCTTTGAAAAGTTCAAGGAATTTCAGAGTGAAGTTGAGAATCAACGTGACAGGAAGATCAAGTTTCTACGATCAGATCGTGGAGGAGAATACTTGAGTCACGAATTTGGCACACACTTCAGAAAATGTGGAATAGTTTCACAACTCACGCCGCCTGGAACACCTCAGCATAATGGTGTGTCCGAACGTCGTAATCGCACTTTATTAGATATGGTGCGATCTATGATGTCTCTTACCGTTTTACCGCTATCTTTTTGGGGCTATGCTTTAGAGACTGCCGCATTCACTTTAAATAGGGCTCCGTCGAAATCCGTTGAGACGACACCATATGAATTATGGTTTGGGAAGAAACCTAAGTTGTCGTTTCTAAAAGTTTGGGGATGCGATGCTTATGTCAAGAAACTTCAACCTGAAAAGCTCGAACCCAAGTCGGAAAAATGCGTCTTCATAGGATACCCTAAAGAAACTGTTGGGTATACCTTCTACCTCAGATCCGAAGGCAAGATCTTTGTTGCCAAGAATGGATTCTTTCTAGAGAAAGAGTTTCTCTCGAAAGAAGTAAGTGGGAGGAAAGTAGAACTTGATGAAGTATTACCTCTTGAACCGGAAAATGGCGCAACTCAAGAAAATGTTCCTGAGGTGCCTGCACCGACTAGAGAGGACGTTAATGATAATGATCAAGATACTTCTGATCAAGCTCCTACTGAAATTCGAAGGTCCACAAGGACACGTTCCGCACCAGAGTGGTACGGCAACCCTGTCTTGGAAATCATGTTGTTAGACAATGGTGAACCTTCGAACTACGAAGAAGTGATGGTGGGCCCGGATTCCGACAAATGGCTAGAAGCCATGAAATCCGAGATAGGATCCATGTATGAAAACGAAGTATGGACTTTGACTGACTTGCCCGTTGAACGGCGAGCCATAGAAAATAAATGGATCTTTAAGAAGAAGACAGACACGGATGGAAATGTGACCATCTATAAAGCTCGTCTTGTCGCTAAGGGTTATCGACAAGTTCAAGGGGTTGACTACGATGAGACTTTCTCACCGGTAGCGAAGCTAAAGTCCGTCCGAATCATGTTAGCAATTGCCGCATTTTACGATTATGAGATATGGCAAATGGACGTCAAAACGGCATTCCTTAATGGTTTCCTTAAGGAAGAATTGTATATGATGCAGCCGGAAGGTTTTGTCGATCCTAAGAATGCTGACAAAGTGTGCAAGCTCCAATGCTCGATTTATGGGCTGGTGCAAGCATCTCGGAGTTGGAACATTCGCTTTGATGAGATGATCAAAGCGTTTGGGTTTACGCAGACTTATGGAGAAGCCTGCGTTTACAAGAAAGTGAGTGGGAGCTCTGTAGCATTTCTCATATTATATGTAGATGACATACTTTTGATGGGAAATGATATAGAACTCTTGGACAGCATCAAGGCCTACTTGAATAAGAGTTTTTCAATGAAGGACCTTGGAGAAGCTGCTTATATATTAGGCATCAAGATCTATAGAGATAGATCAAGACGCCTCATAGGTCTTTCACAAAGCATATACCTTGATAAGATATTGAAGAAGTTCAATATGGATCAGTCTAAGAAGGGGTTCTTGCCTGTGTTACAAGGTATGAAATTGAGCTCAGCTCAATGTCCGACCATGGCAGAAGATATAGAAGAGATGAGTGTCATCCCCTATGCCTCAGCCATAGGTTCTATTATGTATGCCATGTTGTGTACTAGACCTGATGTAAACCTTGCCGTAAGTTTGGTAGGAAGGTACCAAAGTAATCCCGGCAAGGAACACTGGACAGCGGTCAAGAATATCCTGAAGTACCTGAAAAGGACTAAGGAAATGTTTCTCGTTTATGGAGGTGACGAAGAGCTCGTCGTAAAGGGTACGTGTATATTTTGAATGGTGGTGCAGTAAGCTGGTGCAGTTGCAAGCAGAGCGTCATGGCGGGATCTACATGTGAAGCGGAGTACATGGCAGCCTCGGAGGCAGCACATGAAGCAATATGGGTGAAGGAGTTCATCACCGACCTAGGAGTCATACCCAATGCGTCGGGGCCAATCAAACTCTTTCGTGACAACACTGGAGCTATTGCACTTGCCAAGGAGCCCAGGTTTCACAAGAAGACAAGGCACATCAAGCGTCGCTTCAAATCCATTCGTGAAAATGTTCAAGATGGAGACATAGAGATTTGTAAAGTACATACGGACCTGAATGTAGCAGATCCATTGACTAAACCTCTCCCTAGGGCAAAACATGATCAACACCAGAATTCCATGGGTGTTCGATTCATCACAATGTAACTAGATTATTGACTCTAGTGCAAGTGGGAGACTGTTGGAAATATGCCCTAGAGGCAATAATAAAAGCATTATTATTATATTTCCTTGTTCATGATAATTGTCTTTATTCATGCTATAATTGTGTTATCCGGAAATCGTAACACATGTGTGAATAACAGACACCAACAAGTCCCTAGTAAGCCTCTAGTTGACTAGCTCGTTGATCAACAGATAGTCATGGTTTCCTGACTATGGACATTGGATGTCATTGATAACGAGATCACATCATTAGGAGAATGATGTGATGGACAAGACCCAATCCTAAACATAGCATAAAGATCGTATAGTTCGTTTGCTAGAGTTTTCCAATGTCAAGTATCCTTTCCTTAGACCATGAGATCGTGTAACTCCCGGATACCGTAGGAGTGCTTTGGGTATACCAAACGTCACAACGTAACTGGGTGACTATAAAGGTAGACTACGGGTATCTCCGAAAGTATCTGTTGGGTTGACACGGATCAAGACTGGGATTTGTCACTCCGTATGACGGAGAGGTATCACTGGGCCCACTCAATAATGCATCATCATAATGAGCTCAAAGTAACCAAGTGTCTGGTCACGGGATCATGCATTACGGTACGAGTAAAGTGACTTGCCGGTAACGAGATTGAACGAGGTATTGGGATACCGACGATCGAATCTCGGGCAAGTAACATATCGATTGACAAAGGGAATTGCATACGGGGTTGCTTGAATCCTCGACATCGTGGTTCATCCGATGAGATCATCGTGGAGCATGTGGGAGCCAACATGGGTATCCAGATCCCGCTGTTGGTTATTGACCGGAGAGTCGTCTCGGTCATGTCTGCCTGTCTCCCGAACCCGTAGGGTCTACACACTTAAGGTTCGGTGACGCTAGGGTTGTGAAGATATGTATATGCAGTAACCCGAATGTTGTTCGGAGTCCCGGATGAGATCTCGGACGTCACGAGGAGTTCCGGAATGGTCCGGAGGTAAAGAATTATATATAGGAAGTGCTATTTTGGCCATTGGGACAAGTTTCGGGGTCACCGGTATTGTACCGGGACCACCGGAAGGGTCCCGGGGGTCCACCGGGTGGGGCCACCTGCCCCGGGGGCCACATGGGCTGTAGGGGGTGCGCCTTGGCCTATATGGGCCAAGGGCACCAGCCCCAAAAGGGCCCATGCGCCTAGGGTTTTGGGGAAACCCTAAAGGGGGGCGCCCCCTTGCTTGGGGGGCAAGCCCCCCACCCCTTGGCCGCCGCCCCCCTAGGAGATTGGATCTCCTAGGGCCGGCTCCCCCCTAGACACCCCTATATATAGTGGGGGAGATGGAGGACATCATACCTCAGCCTTTGGCGCCTCCCTCTCCCCTGTTACATCTCTCTCTCGTATTATAGGCGAAGCCCTGCTACTGTGACGCCCTACATCCACCACCACACCGTCGTGCTGCTGGGTCTTCATCAACTTCTCCTCTCCCCTTGCTGGATCAAGAAGGAGGAGACATCACGCTGACCGTACGTGTGTTGAACGCGGAGGTGCCGTCCGTTCGGTGCTAGGATCTCCGGTGATTTGGATCACGTCGTGTACGACTACTTCATCCCCGTTCTTTGAACGCTTCCGCTCGCGATCTACAAAGGTATGTAGATGCATCCGATTACTCGTTGCTAGATGAACTCATAGATGGATCTTGGTGAAGCCGTAGGAAATTTTTTTGTTTTCTGCAACGTTCCCCAAAAAGGACGTGGACGCCGTCATTGAGGGCGTCTCCAAGGCCGCCGAGGCGGACGCCGAGAGGATCGTCGCCGAGGAGGCCGCCAAAGACGCTGCCGAGGACACCGCCGAGGGGCCCACCGGGGAGGCCGACAAGGCTGCCACTGAGGAGGCCGGCAAGGGACCTACCGGGGAAGCCAGCGAGACCGTTGCCGAGGAGGAGGAGGAGGAGGAGGCTGGTGACCATCCTTTCTCCTCTGATGCTTCCGGCTCCGGCAAGTACCTGAGGGTGTGTGATGATTTGTTCGTCCACCTTCCAGGCGCGTTGAGCACCAGGACACCCGTTGAGGGAGAGGTGTTTGACGACGAGGTGCTTGCCGCTGCCGGGTTGGAAGTCGTCGACAAGCCGATCGTTGGCGGCGACGGCTCACAGGAAGAGCAGCTCCTCCACGCCATGGGCGCCAGCTTCCGAAAGCTCTAGGCGCTCCACCGTGCCCGCCTGGACAAGGCGAAGTCCAGGACATCGGTGGTGGAGAAGGCAGAGGTGGACCTCCAGAAGCGCGTTGCCGAGGCGCAGGACTGGTTCCGCGAGGCCCACAAGGAGCTCAAGGCGGCCCAGGGTGAGCAGGCCAAGCGCGACGTGGAGCTCACCATGAAGCTCGCCGACGTCAAGAAAGCTCAGGAGGCGTCGAAGAACTTGGCCGAGGCTGCCGAAGCCGCTCGGACCCAGCGCGAGGCCACGCTGAACTCCTAGGAGGAGGACCTCGCTGCGCATGAGGAGAAGCTTGCCGCCATGCTTCGTGGCAAGGATGCAGAGGTGGAGAAGCTTGTTTTGCAGCGGACCACCGAGCTAGAGTAGAGGCACAAGGAGGCACTCAATGCCCAGGCCCAGGTTCACGCCGGCAAGGTGGAGGAGCTGGAGGTAGAGCGCGGCAGGCTGAAGGAGCAGGCCCTGAAGCTGTCCCAGGAGCAGGACACGCTCAACAGTGCCCTGACAGAGGCGCAGGGCGCGGTCGCTAGCAAGGCAGGGGAGCTCTCCAAGGCCAACAACTCCATCAAAGACCTCAAGCTGAAGCTGGAGGGTCTCGAGAAGGTGCTGTTGGAGGCCACAACCCGAGAGGGGACCCTGGCCAAGGAGCTGGAGGCCGAGAAGCTGTTGCGGAAGAACGAGGGCCTCAACTTCGCAGACCACGTGGAGGGCGAGAACCGTTGGCTCGATCGCCTTGCCACCGTTGCCAACCAGGCCACCCCACAGCTTGCCATCATGGGTATGCCGGACGTGAGGTATGTTCCGGAGCGGGGCGTGACCGCCAATTGCAGCCTGACCATGTTCTTCTAGAAGGTCGTCGGTGCTCTGGAGCGGCTCCACGCCAACCGGGCAGCCTCACTGGCCGACGAGTCCCGGAGGTTTTGCCAGGGTGCCATGACCAAGGTTCTCATCAAGGTCCTGGAGAGCTTGCCGGAGGGAACCGACCTTGCACCGCTCAGGGAGCGCATCGAGGCCATCATCAGCCAAGTCGGCAGAATTCAGAGGGTGGAGGACCAGCACCGGGATTAGGCATCCTGTTTTTTATCGCTGCTGCAGGTTCATAACCAAGACAATTGCTATCTCTAGTTAGAACCACATCAACGATTTGATGTAACATAACTCTGCATCACTTTTTAGTACCATGCATGTTATTTTCCTATTTGATTTTTCCTTGTATGTCCACCCTACGTAACTAGGTAGGCTTGCCGGCGCGTAAACCCAGGGCGGCGTCGTGGGGAAAGATCCCCATTGGCCTGCCGGGTGTGCTTGCTGCCAGGCAAACCACCTTACCGCCCTTAGAGCGGCCGCCCGAACTGTCGAGTTTGACTCGAGTCAAAGTCAGGAGCATTGCCAGGTGCGGAAGGCTACCCCGCCACTCTCGACGCGGCAGCTTTGAGCTATTGAGCGGACTCGAAACAGAACAAAGGGGTTGCCAATCGCGGGAGGCCCCCTTGCATGTAGGTTTCCCATACATAGGCCAGATCTCCGAGGACGACAACCTTAAGTGTAAGAGGAAATAATCCAAGGCTCTGAATGACTTAGCTTTTCTATCGCCGAGACGGCGTCGTTCCTCCAGCCGCCTTCTTCTCAGAAACCGAAAGCGATGAAGAACCGCTAGGCTAACTACCAGACCAGATTCTCACAATTGCGCCCCCTACCTGGCGCGCCAAGGATGTCAGCATGGAATGACACCTATGGGATCACAAGAATCCCTACTACGGTTGCCGGGGCGCAGGGTTGCGAGGAGAGCAGGGCTAGTAGATAGCACAAGGATCGTTTACCCAGGTTCGGGCCGCGAGGATGCATAAAACCCTAGTCCTACTTTGGTGGGTGTATTTTTGAGAGTTCTTGAGCTCTCGAACTAGCTGTGGTCAGTGTGTGGTTCCAAAGAGCCGAATCCCTCTCCTCGTCGCCTCGGGCCTCCTTTTATAGGAAACAGGGGTTGCCACAGTGGCACACAGGAGGTGGAAAGGTCTACAGTGGCACGAGGTTATCCCTCGTATTACAGGACAAGGTGCATTTAATGCATCGCTTAGGTGTCCTCTTGCTTTATCGGGGACGGGGGCGAGGCCCGTCCCGTCCGTCGCCGCTCCTCCTCGCTTCGACACGCGCCTCAACCAGGGATGCGTGCGGTGCCATGTAGGCAGGCAGGCAACTGAGTTGGCGCGGTGGTGGAGCCTTCACGAAGATCTGCATGTCGCCACGCAGGCGCTTGATGAGTTGGCATGGGAGTTGCATGTGGCTACGCAGGTGCCCGCCCAGCTGGTTAGGCTGGCAGCTGCATGTGAACGGTGGTGGAAGCTTGGTTGACGTGGGCTTGGCGGTGGCCTTGTCGGGTGGCCCGGCAAGGGTCTCGCCGTGGCGTGTTGTCGTCCCCGGCAAGGATCTTGCCGGGGGTCTGGTGGCCTTCCTTGGCAAGGATCTTGCTGAGAATCGTCGTCTTCTAATCTGATCTTGAATATGTCTTCACAAAGATCTACATGCCACCACAGGTGTGCCTTCCTGAGCCCTGGCCCCACGCTGATGATGGCACTGGGGGCCGTGGGCTCAAGGGTGGCTCGCTCTGTTGGTGCGGGGCGAGCTGTCATGGCAAGAGTCTTGTCGGGGCTGCTGAGGCCACTCGGCAAGGGTCTTGCCGGGGGAACTTGCTTTGTCCCTCTGCTCATTGTGGTCTTGGCCTTGGCGTTGCTTTGATTGTCATGGGCTTCGATCTTACCTTGGCTCACCTCCCTCGTTCTGCTTGGTGTGGCCGTGGGCGCGGCTCTGACTGCCCGTGCACAGGAAAAGGGGTACAAAGATGCGCCCCTATTTTTGTACACCGACAGTTAGACCGAACTGATTAGGGTTTCTGGCTATGGCTATGTCAAATGAACTCGGTGGCGCCGGATAGATCAAATTTATGGGGCCAAGTTTGACTTTTGGTTTGGGACATATGTGGATATGAGAAAGTGGTTGAGGGCTTTTGGAGCATATCACTAAGCATTTCGAGCAAGCAAGCCATTGATCAACACCTCATCCCCTTTTAGTAGTATTGGCTTTTCCTATGGACTCAATGTGATATTGGATCACTAAAATGAAAACTTAGAGTCTTGAGCTTTTGCCAATATGTGTCCTTAGCATTTTGAGGGGTCTACATTCCTAGTCCATGCCATGCCAATCATTGAACTTTCTGAAATGATCATCTTGAAAGAGCATTAGTTCAATGAGCTATATGTTGTTAGGAATTACCAAAACCACCCAGGGATAGTTGCACTTTCATATTTCTCTCGCCTAACAAAGGATAGATGTTAGTTAAGCATCATAGTAGGCAAAATTCTCAAAATACTTATACCCCTCCTAATAGTACAGTGGTCCTATGACTCAAGTGAAGAAAATGAAAATATGAAAAAGAATTACGTCTTATTTCCATCTTCAAACTTCTTCACTGCAGTCAATCCACTCGGACCACATTCCATAGCAATTTCTTTGTGTCATCAATATTTTTGGGCGTCATCTCTGACACACAATCTTCTCGGAGTCAAACTCCTCGAAGCTTCGCAATCTTTGCTGCTTAGATAACTTTCATGAAGTTTATAGAAAACTTCTCGGAATACTATATAAATCTTCTCGGCACTCCAGGGACTATTTCTCTCTCTGTGTACTAGCAAACAATCTGTCCCCCACTATTTCTGACAACAATCTCCAAAATACAAGGGGCACTGGACTACACCAACAATCTCCCCCTTTTTGGATGATTGTTGATAAAAAATAATCATTGAAGAGTAGATAAATATGTAACCGATGACGTGCGGAAACTAATTTTCAAAGATAAAATAGGCTTCCCCTAAATGTATGCATACTCTAAAAGATTAGTTGATTGATAACCATCATATTTAGGATAATTATTGGAGAGGTAATTTGTAGCTTCGAGGATAATGGATTGTATTGAGAGAATATTGTCAAACATGAATAACTCAATGCATCCAAAGTGAATTACGATAAAACATCTCCTGCAAAACAAGTTCTCGAGAGATAAATATAGCATGGGGTTATTAACGTTAAAACACAAAGATTCACAAGCATTTTAGAGTGAACTCTCATGAAATTCCACCTGCCGAATAGATATACCAACGATAACATTGTAGCAGGGGTGTTATTAAAGTTACTGTTGGAATTCCCTATAGGCAACAATATTGTATTATTATATTTCCCTATCCTAATTAAGAGTTTAAGTTCTATGCTATAACTGCTATGGTCCTGGAATGTGTGATTCAGTGGAAAACTCATATGCATGTGCAGAATGATAAACAGTAAAATAAGATTCCTAGTCTCGCCTGACTAACTCAAGTGTTGTTGGTGATCATGTTCTTCGGATCTTAGGATATCGTTAAGTGTAATGATAGTCCTAAAATAACTTTGAGAATATGACGTTAGAAGAACGATTATATTGAATCAACCCAAACATGTTTGTTATACTTTGAGATAATATCGCTAGAAGTCAGTTGTTACAATAGAGAGAGTTAACGTGAGATTTAGTTCCTTAGGCCATGAGAGTATCTGAAAGTGCAACTATCCCTAGGTGGTTTTGGTAATTCATAACAACATATAGCTCATTGAGCTAATACTATTCCAAGATAATTATTTCAGGAAAGCTCAATGATTGGCATGGCATGGATGTGAAAGTGGAACCCTCAAAATGCTAAGGACAAAGGATTGGCTCAAGCTCAAAAGCTCAAGACTCTTCATTTTATATTTTAGTGATCCAAGATCACATTGAGTCTTTAGGAAAAGCCAATACTATTAAGGAGGGATGAGGTGTTGCTTAATGAGCCTCTTGCTTCATGTGCTTAATGATATGCTCCAAAATCCTCAACTACTTTCCCATATCCACATATGACCTAAACCCTAAGCCAAACTCGGTCCTACCGATTCTTCCTATCCGGCGCCACCGAGTTTCACTTGTCATTAGCCACTGCCAAACCCTAGCAATTCGGTTCTACCGATAAGGATCTCGGTCTCACCGAGATGGGGTTGCAAACTCTCAGTTTCCCTTTCGTAACTTTTCGGTCCCACCGAAAGAGCGAATCGGTCCCACCGAGATTGCAATGTAAACTCAGTGTTTCCCCTTTGTAACTTTTCGGTCTCACTGAGTTCCACTCGGTCTCACCGAAAGAGCAAATCGGTCCCACCGAGTTTGCCTGACCAACTCTCTGGTTAGCTAATTACCAAATTCGGTCTCATCGAGTTTGTGTAATCGGTCTCACCGAGATTACGTTATGCCCAAACCCTAACCGAATCGGTCCTACCGAGTTGCATGTCAGTCCCACCGAAATTCCTAACGGTCACTAGGTTTACTATTTCGGTCAGACCGAGTTTTCTGATTCGGTCCCACCGAGATTGGTAAATTGTATGTAATGGTTGGATTTTGTGTGGAGGCTATATATACCCCTCCACCTCCTTCTCATTAAGTGAGAGAGCCATCAGAACACACACATCATTCCAACTCATATGTTCTGAGAGAGAGCCACGTACTCATGTGTTGAGATCAAGACATTCCATTCCTACCATATGAATCTTGATCTCTAGCCTTCCCAAGTTGCTTTCCACTCAAATCTTCTTTCCACCAAATCCAAATCCTATGAGAGAGAGTTGAGTGTTGGGGAGACTATCATTTGAAGCACAAGAGCAAGGAGTTCATTACCTACACACCATTTGTTACTTCTTGGAGAGTGGTGTCTCCTAGATTGGCTAGGTGTCACTTGGGAGCCTCCGACAAGATTGTGGAGTTGAACCAAGGAGTTTGTAAGGGCAAGGAGATCGCCTACTTTATGAAGATCTACCGCTAGTGAGGCAAGTCCTTCGTGGGCGATGGCCATGGTGGGATAGACAAGGTTGCTTCTTCGTGGACCCGTTGTGGGTGGTTGCTTCTTCGTGGACCCTTCGTGGGTGGAGCCCTGTGTGGACTCGCGCAACCGTTGCCCTTGGGTGGAGCCCTGTGTGGACTCGCGCAACCGTTACCCTTCGTGGGTTGAAGTCTCCATCAACGTGGATGTAGGATAGCACCACCTATCCGAACCACGGGAAAAACATCCGTGTCTCCAATAGCGTTTGAATTATCCAAACCCTTCCCTTTACTTTCCGCTGCCAATATACTCTTTGCATGCTTGCTTGAATTATGTGATGATTGCTTGACTTGTCCCAAAATAACTAAAATCTGCCAAGAACTAAAATTGGGAAAAGGTTAAGTTTTTATTTGGTCAAGTAGTCTAATCACCCCCCCTCTAGACATACTTTCGATCCTACAGTATCATAGTCACTTCTTACCGTACAATGAACTTTGGGGTTGCTCGACCGTCATCTGTAACACGGTGAAAATAAAGACAACTTACAGGTTCATCGGGAAGTATGACAAGGGACTAGATAGCTCAAGAGTGGGATTTGCTCCTCTGGCGATGGAGTGGTATTGTTGGGTCCCTCTCGGTGTCACGGCATCCGTCATCGTTGCTACTTGTGAGCTGCGTTGGGATTTCCTCGAAGAGAAGAGGATGATGTAGTACAGTAGAGATAAGTATTTCCCTCAGTTATGAAACCAAGGTTATCAATCCAGTAGGAGAACCAAGCAACACTATGTAAACAACACCTGCACAGAAACACCTAATACTTGCAACCCAACGTGTCGTGGTTTTGTCATGACAGATGTCCTAGTGTGAGTACGTAGTCGTGAGGCCATCGCAACCGGGCGGTTAGCTTGTCGGGGTTGATCAGAATCGAGAGACATGGATTTACCCAGGTTCGCCCCTCACGATCGAGGTAATAGCCTACTTCCTGCTTGTTTCCTATTGCTTTGGGATCGATTACAAGGGAGCAGATTCACTTGACCTAGATAACTATCGATTGTAACTTAACCCTATCTGCCTCAAGGACTCGCCTTTATATAAAGGTCGAGGCCCTGGGCTTACAAGAGTTCGGGTCGTACTATGACCCATGACTCAATATGCCTCTGATTTGTCTTGTTCCCTAAGAAAGGAAACTCTAGGAGACTTATACCATCGGGCCATGAGCCACCATCTTAGGTACTGGGCCCCAAGTCGGCCCACTCTACGAGTCACCCTGTTGGTCTTGCCCCTAAGCGCTATGGCCCGTATTGAGTCTTGATCATCAACCACCACCTGGATGACCCGACACAATATGGCGAGTCATATCGTGGGGTTATATATCCTAACATTAGCCCCCAGATTGATTTGAATTTATTCATGCCAATCTCGTGGCTTGTGTTCTATTCTTACTTGCATCCTCCCCGGGTCATGAAATGCCGGCTTATGATACTTCCATACTTATTGTTTTTCATGTCTTCTCATCGATGACATCATCCTCCTAAAATCCTAGGAACCCATGATGACATCACAATGAATCTTTATGCAAATCCATCTATCCCGAAAACGGAGGCATCCCCGACTCCAAAAGTTACTGTACCCCCTCGATTTTCGCGCCTACCATTTACTCTTATCTCTTTGCATTATAAATACACACGGGGGGGGGGGGGCTTCTTTTCACTTTTACCCCGTCCCCTCGCTTCTTCTTCTTCAAGCTCGAGCTCTCCCGCATTGGACCGCCGCCTCCCCAGTCCGTTCGCCGCCGAACATCTCATCTAGGACCGCGACGCCATCCAGTCTTCGCCGGAGCACGGTCAAGCATCTCCTCCATCTTCTACCGCGTCCAAGTACACAAATCCCTTACCTCCAGATCTGCAATAATCTTCTATAGCTCATCGAAGTTTGTCAGTGTTCGTCTGTTCCTTACCATTCTTGCTTGTTTAGATCTATATTTCCCATAAGTTGTTTCACCAAACTACGGCGGCGGAAGTTTCAACACCATTTTCTCATCTGGGCATCTTAGATCTTCCTTAGAACTCATGATCAGACTAGGAGTTATTTCCAATACTCGCTTTAGGTTTAGTGAATACTTTTTTTTTTGAACTCTTCGTAGATCCATAATTGTAGGTGCTCCCGATAGAAACTTGTTTATCAACACTTAGCAGAAAAACAGAAATCCCCACAGTTAGGATAAGATGCCATCATGTTTTGCTGGCTCATCATTGTAACTGCAGTAGACCAGACTTAAAGTTACCCTGTCACTAAACCGACTCATCTTTTGGGCGACCCGTCCATCATTAAATGACTATGTTGTCTTATCTTTAATCATAACTGCTAGTGCACCGCCTCACCACATAGTTTACCGGGCGAATTGTCATTTCATAAATGACCCGCCATTCATACTTCTGCTCCTGTTAGACTTACTTAGGCGGCTCATCATGGTGAAGACCACAATTTGCAACTAGGTGAGCTCCCAGGTTTCTCAACTAGTGCTGAATGATTTCAAAGTACAGGGTTTTCTACCTGCTAAAGAGGTGATTGGTTGGCGGGTTCCTCAAGGAGAAAGCACTCCCCAACTCGACGAAGGAGAAGTTGTGGTGTTTACCGACCATCTGCTTAGAGGCTTCTCCCCACCCAGGTCAAAAAAAAATCCAGGACGTCCTAAATTTTGACGACCTTCATCCTGAAGACCTTGCTCCAAACTCCATCTCCAATTTATGCCAATTTTAAGTCCTATGTGAGGTGTATCTGCAAATGGAAGCTATTGTTCTTCTCTTCAAGGAATTCTTCTACATTAACCACCAAACTGAATGCGCGGATGGCCCCAGCCTAGAACTTGGCGAGGTCTCAATTCAGAGGCGGAAAGATGTTCCCTTCCCTCCAGCTACTTTGCCGAGTCACCCAAAGAGGTGGATCAAGACCTGGTTCTATTGTAGGAACACAACTCCTGCTGATGAGAACCCCTTTCCGGGTTATAGATCTGAATGCCTTGGCACCACCATTGAACTCCCCGGCTGGGCTTCTCCAGAAGAGCGCCCTCATGTCACCCATGTATATCCAAGACTCAAGGCTTTATTGGCCAATGGCTTAATGGGGGTTGACTTAACCCAGTGCTGGATTACTTGGAGGATCCTACCCTTGAGTCGCTGGGACAGTTTAATGTGCAATTACTCTGGCAACTCAAATGACACACAACGGTACAGTCCTACTGACTTGTCAGCTGATGAGATAAACAAAATTGTGAAGAAGTTAGTAGGAGAGACTCAAGAAGCTTGTAATAAGACGGGGCTGCTACCGTCCTTCAGTCTTAACTCGGCTCCTCTAGTGAGTATACATATAAGTATTTGTCCGGCTTATGAATCTTTATTTATTTGATACTTCACTTGTTAACCTTGTCCAATCTATGCAGGCTAGCTCTCCATTCTGGAACAAGAAGATCATGAAAACGAAGGCACACAAATCTGTTCGTGCTCTGGCTGTTCGCATAAACAAGTCGGTCAATAATGATGACACACCCGAGGAGAATGAGTTGGAGGTAGACCTTGACTCCCTTGATCTTATTTTTATGCAACTTGTTGCTGCTCATTCTTCCCAGGGCGAAGCTAAAACAAGCCGGGCTGATGACGATGAGGTAATTTCCATCTCCTCTAGCTCAGAACCCTTGCCTCCAAAGAAAATTAGGCGGGCCATTTGGAAAGTAAGATTTTCTCATCCTAATGCTCATTTGGATCCAAACTTCTTTTGAAGAAAACATAGCATGAACCAATGCACCAAACTCGAAGTAGCTCCGGAGATCTCGCGAATGGCTTACCTGAAAAACCAGCCGCCCGCAAACGACGTAATGAGGTGCCTCATAGTCCAACTTATTCTCTTCCACGAGCTGGCCTTATTAGGCAACCTCTTAATCCCTCTGATTCCAATTATCAGGAGTTGCCACCATCTTTATTAGGAGACTCGTCCGCCACTCAGGTGCCGGCTTTGATAATAAATTGAGGGTAATCTTCTCTTAACTGAGTTACACTTTATCCTGGTCATTGCCGCATGTATTTTAACATGACGTCTTGCTTGCAGGGCCAAAAGCCAAGAAGAGAAAGGTTGGCGAGTCATCAACAACTCCTGAAATTCCAGAGTCAGAGGAACCAACCTTGGTGATCCCTGAGGCTCACATTGAGACACTAGAAGGACGTCTTGATGAACAGACCGAGCCACCCTGAGAAAATGAGTCGGTGGCTACTAAAGCAATGGACGCCCAAGCTAACCTTCACAAGTTGGTAGATGATCTTAACCCGCCACGTCTAGCTCATGCTTCGAGCCCCGCTAAGACGGTTGAAGACGTTCCTCCTCATGAAAGGAACAATGATGAAATTGCTATCACTTGGGAGGCTTATAAAACACCAGAAGTCTCCAATGTGCTGACCAAGCTCACAGCAAAAGACGAGACACCCTTGTCTGAGAAGGAAAAAACAAAGCTTGAGTTGTCCAATTATGAGGAATTCAGCGCAGAAGAACTGCACGTGGGCTACCTGGCCCGCCTTTCTACTAGCCACGACATGGAAGCCGACATGGTGAATATGATGAAGAGGAAATATGAGGTATGAAGGAACATAACCCTCCTCAGTATTATATATGCTCATGTAGCCCCCAAGTCTTAAACATAGGAAAGCTTGAGTGTGTATAAGACTTGTACATAAAATGTGGAGACCTTGTAGTGTAGCTCCAAAGGGCCGGGTTATCATGCCAATGATAAGCTAGTTCGTCAAGTATATATCTATTAAAAGAAATGCCATGTAGCCCCCAAGGGTCGTCTCATCTTCTTGAGATGAGTCGGGTCTTTCAAATAAAGAAACTTTGAAAAGGTAACCTATAGCCCCCAAGGGCCGGCTCATTTTTATGAACTCAGTTGGGTCTTCCAAATGAATAAATTTGAAAAAGTAGCATGTAGCCCCCAAGTGCCAACTCATTTTGTGGACTGAGTTGGGTCTTTTTCCTTTATCTTTGAAGAAAAAATTGTCATGCATTAGCCCCCAAGTGCTAAGTATGTTGCTTGCAACTGCTTGGGACTTTAATAATAACATAAATTTTGCCTGTCATAGCCCCAAGTACCGGGTTGTACATTGTTGCCACCTTGAGACTAGCAAAATGTCTTAGAAATGAATTTTCTCCTTGTCTTGCAAAAGCTTTAAGCATGGCCAAGTCAAATTTGACCGGCTTAAAGAAAGACCTTGAGTTGTAGCAGGCTCTACGAGCTAAGGAAAAATCAACCTTGCAATCCTCGTTGGGAGAACTGGAGAAAATCAAGGCGGCTTTTGAAACAGAATAGAATGCCTTTGAGACTGAAAAGGCCACCCCGATCAAGCATGCGGAAGCTGCCGAGGGCCAATTGAGACCAGTTATTGGAGAGTTGGCCGGGTTGAAACGCCATATCTCCCAAATGACCCAGGCCATATTTGGTAAGTAGTTCCATGAGTTCATGCTAATAAATCGCCTAACGAGTCATGTACAGGTAATAACTCTCCTGGCGGCTCACACATTGTAACAATTGCAGGTAATAGAAGTTGCAAGTTCCAGGAAGACAACTTAATGAAGCTGAAGGTTGTGTACTCTCTCGTGGAGAAGTTGTATCCTGGAAGCATGTTTATCATTATGGCTGTAATGGGTCCAAAAGAGCTGTGGCAATTCATAAGAGATGTGCTAGGGCAACTCTCTACCATCCGGAAGCAGATAGAAGAGCTAAAGAAATCAGCCGCCTGAGCCGGAGCAATGACCTCGCTAAGCCGGGTGATACGTCCCCAACGTATTTATAATTTTTTATTATTCCGTGCTATTATATTATCATTCTAGGATGTTTTACAGTCATTTTATTGCAACTTTATATCATTTTTGGGACTAACCTATTGACATAGTGCCCAATGCCAGTTGCTTTTTTTTGCTTTTTTTTACTTTGCAGAATATCCCTACCAAACAAAGTCCAAACATAGCAAAACTTTTTGGAGATTTTTTTGGGACCAGAAGACAACTTGGGAGCCAAGGAAGCACCTGGGCGAGTCCCTTGGGGCCCACAAGACACCAGGGCGCGCTAGAGGCCCCAAGCGCGCCCTGGTGGGTTATGGGGCCCACGAGGGTCTTCTCCACTGCCTCTCACCTCTATAAATACCCAAATATTCCAGAAACCCTAGGGGAGTCAACGAAACACAATTCCAGCCGCCGCAAGTTCCAAAACCACGAGATCCAATCTAGAGCCCTTTTCCGGCACTCTGTCGGAGGGGAACACGATCACAGAGGGGTTCATCATCCTCATTGGTGCCTCTCCTATGATGCGTGAGTAGTTCACCATAGACCTGCGGGTCCGTAGGTAGTAGCTAGATGGATTCTTCTCTATTTTTTGATTCTCAATACAATGGTTTGTTGGAGATATATTTGATGTAATGACTTTGTGCGGTGTGTTTGTTGGGATCCGATGAAGTTCAAATTTATGATCAGATTTCTATCCATGAATATTATTTGAGTCTTATTTGATCTCTCATATTCATGATTATTTATAGCGTCGTATTTCTTCTCCGAATATTTGGTTTAGTTAGGCCAACTAGATTGATTTTTCTTGCAATGGGAAGAGGTGCTTTGTGATGGGTTCGATCTTGCGGTGTCCTCACCAAGTGACAAAAGGGGTAGCGAGGCACACATGTATCGTTACTATTAAGGATAAAAAGATGGGGTCTATTCCTACATGAATAGATCTTGTCTACATCATGTCATCATTCTTATTGCATTACTCCGTTTCTCGATGAACTTAATACACTAGATGCATGCTGGATAGCGCGATCGATGTGTGGAGTAATAGTAGTAGATGTAGGCAGGAGTCAGTCTACTAATCTTGGACGTGATGCCTATATTCA
Source organism: Triticum urartu (assembly GCF_003073215.2). NCBI lineage: Eukaryota > Viridiplantae > Streptophyta > Magnoliopsida > Poales > Poaceae > Triticum > Triticum urartu. Next base: position 389,236,307 of record NC_053025.1, read on the forward strand.
TGATCATTGCCTTGATATCGTCATAATTATTTGTTCTTCTATCAATTGTCCAATAGTAATTTGTTTACCCACCGTGTGCTATTTTCTCGAGAGAAGCCACTAGTGAAATCTATGCCCCCCAGGTCTATCTTTTATCATATTTGCTTTACGATCTATCTTTTGCCATATTTATTTCCAGATCTATATTTCCAAAAACCCAAAAATACCTTCCTGCACTTTTTCTTTACTTATTTAATTTCGTGTTTTATCAAGGTCTATTTATCCATTCTCATACAAAACAATTTATATTTTTACCATGGAGGGATTGACAACCCCTTATAAGTGTCGGGTTGCAAGTATTTGTTCTTTGTGTGCAGGTACCGTTTACATAGTGTTGCTTGGTTCTCCTACTGGATTGATACCTTGGTTTCACAACTGGGGGAAATACCTACCGTAGCTATACTGCATCATCCCTTCCTCTTTGGGGAAATACCGACTCAGTTTCAAGCCGCATCACCGGGCCATAGCTTATGCGCCAGAGTTGGATCCTTCAGGGATGGTTGGCGGGTTTCCACAATACAAAGATGACGGTACTGAATTTTCACCAGCTGATTACACCTGTTGTGTAAGGAAGACTCGAGTGCCGGCGAGTCAACTTGTTGAAAACATGGACTTGAAGAAATATTAGGCGGCTTATGATGGCAACAACACGCGAATTCAACCACCAACATTTGAATCTTTTGACTTGACACCACAACGGCGTAAGCATCTCTTTGCACCTGATGTTGAACCGTCTCCTATCATGCATGAGGAATCCATCTTCCAAGCCTTAACCGATGTCGACTGGAATCTAGACAACCTTTAGATCAAAGACACAAAAGAGTCGACACAGGATGACCCGGAGGGGTCAACTGCTGGGGGGCGCAGCAAGGAGCTAACTCAGAGGGAAACAACTCAGACGGCACAGAGGCCGGCTTGTAGGAGTAGTTTATACTTCACAAAAACTTCATTGAAATATTTGATCTCAACTGGAGCCTTGTAATAGGCTTAAGCAAAACACTTGGCTGCTCTATTATGCCTTCATGCACATTTTAACTTGTGATCCATGACTTGTCTGTCGTTTGATGAAGAGTTGGGATCAATGCGTGTTAATAACTCCACTTGGACGTCTTGTCCTTACTAATGTGCAGCTATTGCTGGCACTTATCTTTGATAAGTTACCTGTAGCAACTTGTTGATGCACAAGCTCCATGTGGCTATAAAACAATTCACCAAATGATAACTGGTGTGAAGTAACCCGACAATTTGTTCACCAAATTTTCCTCTTTATTTGCCCTCTTTTTCGTTCTCCTTTTCTCGCCAGATCTATCTTTTTGCTTTGCAATCTTGCTTGTCTACTTTGTCGTTATGGCTAGTTCTTCCTCTATTGCGTGTACCCCCGAGAACGAGGTTCTTAATTTTTAAAAATGGGAGGGGAGAATCTGAAAGATTCTTGGTATAGGATTTGCAATGCTCATAATAGATCTTTGGATGCTTTTAATGCTATGGGAGATCTAGTGGGTGCACCACCTATCATTATTAATGAAACAATCGTAAATATTGAGCATGTTATGCAAAGATTAGATGCTATTGAAAAGAACATGATCACTGAAGTACATATTGAAAATTTGGATAAAAGGATGCATAACCTTGCTAATAAAATTGGGTCAAAAGAGATAGATGCTCTTAAATTATTAAAGGAAAAGGAAACCATAGTGAACGAAAGAGTAGAAGTAAGTCTCTCTCAGATTTATAAGTTGGAAGAAATTTTTAGAAACTTAAGCTCGTCCTTTTCCTCTATTAAAACTATTAAAAATCCTCCCATGAAAATTTAAAAGTCAACACAAGTTAGTAAGAACGAGGGTGCTACTTCTGATAGCAACAAGGAAGATCTTAAAATGATTATTATTCACCCTAATTTTGTTGAAGTAGTAAAAAATCCTACTTAAGAATGAATTCTTCAATCTTATCCCTAGAAGTATTGTTATTGAAAGTATTCATACTAAATCTTTGAGGAATTCTAGTTGTGTGATTGAGGAATTGGAAAGTAAAGATGAAAATACTTGAATCTATGCATTATGCCTAGCTAAGGGCATAAAACGATAACGCTTGTTGGAAGGCAACCCAATGAATAAAATTTATTTTTGCCTTTTCTTTCTGTTCTTGAGTGTTTGCACAACTATGCTACTATTATTATTGTGTTTTTATTTTTTAATTAGTGTTTGTGCCTATTAAAGACTTTGGGATTATGTTGGGTGATAGTTGATTTGATCTTGTTGAAAAATAGGAACTTTTGTGCCCAGTAGCAGAATTTTTGAAAATCATAGAAGCATTATAAAATTCTGAATTTTTTATACAAGATTGATATAAAAATTGCCTACGTTGTCCTAATTTTTGCATAATTTTTGGAGTTACAGAAGTGTGGACAAAGTCCAGATTACTACAGACTGTTCTGTTTTTGACAAATTTTGTTTTCGTTGCATTGTGTGCTTATTTTGATGAATCTATGGATTGTATTAGAGGGTATAAACCATGGAAAATTTGGAATAAAGTAGATATAATGCAATAATAAAATGTGAATGGGTTTTCAACAGTACTTAGAGTAGTGATTTTCTTTATTATACTAAAGGATCTCACGAATGTTTTGTTAAGTTTTGTGTGATTGAAGTTTTCAAGTTTTGGGTGCGATCACGATGGATGAAGGAATAATTAGTGGAAAGAGCCTAAGATATGGGATGCCCATGGCAGCCCAAGTTAATATTCAAGGATATCCAAGCAACTAAACTTGGGGATTGATAAGTATCCAATGTATCTATAATTTTTGATTCTTCCATGATATTATATTATCATTCTTGGATGTTTTACAATCATTTTATAGCAACTTTATATCATTTTTTGGGACTAACCTATGGGCCAAAGAAGTGCCACAGGGTTGCCCTAAGGGTGGCTAAACCCACCTGGGCACGCTTGGGGGCCCAGGCGCGCCCTGGTGGGTTGTGCCCACCTCGGTGGCCTCCCGCACCACCTCTTCACCCTATAAATACCCAAATATTCCAAAAACTCTAGGGGAGTCAACGAAACACAATTCTAGCCGCTGCAAGTTCCAGAACCACGAGATCCAATCTAGACACCATCACGAAGGGGTTCATCATCCTCATTGGTGCCTCTCCGATGATGCGTGAGTTGTTCATCATAGACCTACGGGTCCATAGGAAATAGCTAGATGGATTCCTCTCTCTCTTTTGATTCTCAATACAATGGTCTCTTGGAGATATATTTGATGTAACTCTTTTTTGCGGTGTGTCTGTTGGGTTCCGATGAACTTTGAGTTTATGATCAGATCTATTTTCCATGTAAGTTATTTGAGTATTGATCTATTATATGCATGATTATTTATAACCTCGTATTTCTTTTTAGAATCTTTGGTTTAGTTAGGCCACCTAGATCGATTTTTCTTTCCATGGGAAGAGGTGCTTTGTGATGGGTTCGATCATGTGGTGTTCTTTCCCAGTGACAGAAGGGGCGGCAAGGCACGTATTGATCGTTGCTATTAAGGATAACAAGATGGGGTCTATTCCTACATGAATTATCTTGTCTACATCATGTCATCGTTCTTATTGCATTACTCCATTTCTCCATGAACTTAATACACTAGATGCATGCTGGTAGCGGTCGATGTGTGGAGTAATTGTAGTAGATGCAGGCAGGAGTCGGTCTACTAATCTTGGACGTGATGCCTATATATTGATGAGTGCATGGATATCTTCATAACTATTCGATTTTCTATCAATTCCCAACAATAATTTGTTTACCCACCGTGTGCTATTCTTGAGAGAAGCCACTAGTGAAATCTACGGTCCCTGGGTATATTCTTTATCATATTTGCGTCCCGATCTATTATTTGCTTTGAGATCTATTTTTATTTGCTTTTATTTTTATATGTATTATTCCAAAAACCCAAAAATACTTTGTTGCACTTTTTATTTGAATATTTTATTTTGTGTTTATTCAAGATCTATTTATCCAATCTATTACAATTTTTATCCCGTCAACTTGACAATTTCTGGCGCCCTTACCCGAAAAGGTACTGACAACCCCTTATAAGTGTCGGGTTGCAAGTATTTGTTCTTTGTGTGCAGGTACCGTTTACATAGTTTTGTGGTTCTCCTACTGGATTGATACCTTGGTTTCATAACTGAGGGAAATACCTACCATAACTGTGCTGCATCACCCCTTCCTCGTTGGGGAAATACCGATGTAGTTCAAGCGATATCAAAAGGAATTTCTGGCACCGTTGCCGGGGAGACATCATCAACATCTATAAGGTTCCTAATCACAAATCTCATCTCCTTGCAACCTACATTATTTTCCATTTGCCTCTCATTTTCATCTCCCCCACTCCACAAAAATTTACCGTTTTATTAGCCCTCTTTTTCGTTCGCCGTTTTCTCGTCAGATCTATTTTTGTTTGCAATCTTGTTTACGTAGTCACGATGTCTCAAGAAAATACCAAGTTGTGTGATATTTCTAATACCAATAATAATGATTTTGTTAGCACTCTGATTGCTCCTCCCGCCACTAGCGTGAAATCTTGTGATATTATTGCCGCTTTGTTGAATCTTGTTATGAAAGATCAATTTTCTGGTACTCTTAATGAGGATGTCGCGTCCCAACTAAACACATCCGTAGAATTATGAGATATGCAAAAGAAAAAAGATGTGGACAATGGTATTGTGAAGTTGAAACTATTTCCGTTTTCTTTGCGAGATCATGCAAAAATTTGGTTTTCTTCTTTGCCTCGCAATAGTATCGATTCTTGGGATAACTACAAAGATGCTTTTATTACTAAGTATTTTCTGCCCGAGGAAATTATTTCCCTTAGGACACAAATCATTAATTTTAAGAAACCTGATCATGAACATGTTGCGCAATCTTGGGAAAGAATGAAATTGATGCTAAGAAATTGTCCAACTCATGGTTTAAATCTTTGGATGATTATACAAAAAAATTATGCGGGATTGAATTTTGTTTCTAGAAATCTTTTAGATTCTGCCGTGGGTGGTACTTTTATGGAAATTACTTTGGGTTAATCTACTAAATTGCTAGACAATATTATGGCTAATTATTCACAGTGGCATACCGAAAGAACACCTACTAGTAAGAAGGTTAATTCGATTGAAGAAATTAGTACGTAGAGTGAAAAAGTTGATACTCTTGTGAAATTGGTTGCTAATAAAATTTATCCTATTGATCTTAATGATGTGCCTTTGTCTACTTTGATTGAGCAAAATAGTGATCCCATAGATGTGAATTTTGTCTCGCGAAACAATTTTAATAACAATGCTTATAGAGGTAATTTTAATCCTAGGCCTTTTCCTGGAAGTTCCTCTAATAATTATGGTAATTACTATGGTAATTATTATTACACTAATAATGGGAACACCTCTGATCTTGAGAATAATATTAAAGAATTTATGAATGCTCAAAAAGCTTTCAATACTACGACAGAAGAAAAATTGAATAAGATCAATGATATGTCTAGAAGCATTGATAGAATTTCTCATGATGTAGAAAATCTCAAGTTGAAATTTTTTGTGCCCAAGGTTGATGAATCAATTAAAGCTTTATATGTTTCTATGGATGAAAGTAAGAAAAGAACCGCTATGCTTAGAGCTAAAAGACAATTTTTAGAAAGAGCGTTTTCTAGTGATTGCTTTCATAAAAATGATGAAGATCTTACAATGATTGGTGTTTCTTCTACTGATTCTTTGTTTATTAAAATTAATATTGGTGAAAAAGGGACTGAAGAAGAGTCAACTTTAGCTAGAAGGCTTCCCGATAATTCGGAGGGTGAAAATATTGTTGAGAAAATTGGTAAAAGTGGGTATGGAGAGGTCAAAACTTTAACAAGTGATGTGCCCACTCTTTTTGATTACAAAGACTTTAATTATGATAATTGTTGTTTGATTGATTTTATTTCTTGGATGCAATCCATGATAAATTCACCTCATGCTTACGAACAAAATAAAGCTTTTACTAAACATATCGTAGATGCCATGATGAAACCTTTAGAGGAAAATTTGGAATTAGAGATGCCCCGGATGGCATCCCCTCTTTTGTCTTCGTTCATTGGTAAATTTACTTGAGGCTATATTTTTATTCACCACATGATATGTGTTTTTCTTGGAGCATCATTTTATTTCAATAAAAAGGTCAAGTATAGCCTTTACCATGCTTATTTTTCAAGTCTATATGTTGCTGTTTGAAAACAGAAAGTTTGTTGTTATGTTTTGACTATTTTCGAATAGTCAGAACATGATAAAATCTTGAAAATTTTACACAATGAGTATCAACAAATTATCTACTGTATGGTAATTTTTCAGAATTTTTGGAGTTAAAGAAGTATGATTCCTCTTGCATTCTTTACAGACTATTCTGTTTAGACAGATTGTTGTTATGTTTGCATTGTTTGCATATGTTTGCTTGTTTAATAATTCTATTTGAGGATAGGAGTATTAAATATGTAGAGGCATTTAGTATGCAATATCAAATAATAATTTTAGTGATTTTCTACAGTAGAGAATGATAAGGTTTAGCATGGATTCATACTAACTTATCTCACGAGTTCTTGTTGAGTTTTGTGTGCATGAAGTTTTTAAGATTTAGGGAAACCGCGATATGAAAGGAATTAAGGAGACACAAAAGCTCAAGCTTGGGGATGCCCAAGGCATCCCAAGTTAAATATTTCAAGAAGTCTCAAGCATCGAAGCTTGGGGATGCCCTGGTTGGCATCCCACCTTTCTTCTTCAACAACTATCGGTTAGCCTCGGTTGGGCCTAAGTTTTTTGCTTCTTCACATTGCTTGCGCTATACTTGCAGTGTAATTTTATTTTGTTTTGCTTGCTGTTTGAATAAAATATCAAGATCTGAAATACTTAAATGAGAGAGAGAGTCCTCACATAGCTAAATAATTATTTGACTACTCATTGATCTTCACTTATATCTTTTTGGAGTAGTTTGTCATTTGCTCACGTGCTTCACTTATATCCTAGGAGTAAATGGTTGAATGAATTGAATATCATAAATCTGAAATTATATATGCTTCATATGCTTATTCCATGGGGATTAATGACTTCACATATAAGAAGTAGAGGTGGTAAATTTATTGAAAGTTAGCAAACATAGTATTGGTCACTTGAACAATTCATGAAAGAAAGTTGAAGGAAGAGAGATTTCACATATAAATATACTATCTAGACATCTTCTATGATTGTGAGCCCCATTAATTATTTCCAAACTTGAGCAAATTAGTTGAAGTTGGACAAGGAAGACAACATAATGAGTTATGCTTGGGTATATTTGTATAGAAGTTATATTGTTATGGATCCTCCAACATGTGGTTCTTGCTATTTAGAATCTTTTGCTAGCCAAAATCTCTGTACTAAGCGGGAATATTGCTTGTGCATCCAAAATCCTTGAACCAAGTTTCTTCCATGAGTGTCCACCATATCTACCTATATGCGGTATTTACCTGCCATTCCAAATAAATTTGCATGTGCCAAACTCTAAACCTTCAAATAATAATCTATTTTGTTTGCCCGAATCGCTCATGTAGCGACTAGGGGCTGTCAATATCTTCCGTGCTAGGTGGGTTATTCTCATGATGAGTGGACTCCTCTCATCATTCATGAGAAAATGGTTGGTAATTGGGATGCCCAGTCCTATGATCAAAAGATTGAAAACAAAATCACAAATAAATTAAACAAAACTCCCCCAGGATTGTTGATAGTTGGATGGTACTCGTTGATTCGGACTAGCCATGGAATATGATTGTTAGTGGAGGGGGGGGGGGTAAAATCTTTACCTTTCTGTTTCAGAACCACCTATAATGTGTCTAGTATGGAAGATATTACGAACTCTTGGTTGTTATGTTGACAATGAAAGCATACCTCTCAAAATAATTTTCATCTCTGTTTTAAAAGCTTCGATTTCTGGCACCTCCGCAAGTACTTGCTTCCCTCTGTGAAGGGCCTATCTTTTACTTTTATGCAAGAGTCAGTAGTATTCCTTCTCATTCCAACCTACTCTTTAATTGGCAAGCATCATGTGGTGGGGAAAGATCTAAGCATATATGGCCATTCAAATATATTTGATCATGAATTATTATTGTTGACAATTATATATATGATAAATAAGTTGGGAGGCGAAACATTAAGTCCCTATCTTTCTTTGTGTTTGATGGATGCTATTTATTCTAAAAATATGCTTTGAGTGGTAGCAATCATGGAAGACTATATGATAGTTGAGTATGTGGGATTTGCTAAATCAAAGCTCTTACATAGACCCTTCCTGAAAATAAGATGAATTGCAATTTTTTGATGACTGAGAACATAGTTTGTTACTTTTCAAGAAAGTTTATGGTCTATGCTTTAACATGTGAATAGCTTGCTACTTGATCATGAGAAGCTTTATGATATGAGCTACTGTTATGATATATAATGATGCTAGAAAAAGTGAATGAAATTATCATTGATCAAACTTGTGCACTTGCTAGCATTCCACATCAAAAATTCTGTTTTTATCATTTACCTACTCGAGGACCAACAGGAATTAAGCTTGGGGATGCTTGATACATCTCCAACGTATCTATAATTTTTTTATTGTTCCATGCTATTATATTATCTATCTTGGATGTTTTATATGCATTTATATGCTATTTTATATGATTTTTGGGACTAACCTATCAGCCTAGAGCCCAGTGCGAGTTTCTATTTTTTCCTTGTTTTTGAGTTTCGCAGAAAAGGAATATCAAACAGAGTCCAATTGAGCTGAAAATTTACGGTGATTTTTTATGGACCAGAACAAGCCCCCGAAGCAAAAGAGTTGGGCCAGAAGAGCCACGAGGCCTCCACAAGGGTGGAGGGCGCGCCCTACCCCCCGGGCGCGCCCTCTGTCCTTGTGGTTGATCGTGGACCGCCCTGACTTGTTCTTGATGCCAAAAATCCCTATAAATATAGAAACCCCAGAAATAAACCTAGATCAGGAGTTCTGCCGCCGCAAGCCTCTGTAGCCACCAAAAACCAATCAAGAGCCTGTTCCGGCACCCTGCCGGAGGGGGAATCATCACCGGTGGCCATCTTCATCATCCCGATGCTCTCCATGATGAGGAGAGAGTAGTTCACCCTTGGGGCTGAGGGTATGTACCAGTAGCTATGTGTTTGATCTCTCTCTCTCTCTCTCTCTCGTGTTCTTGATTTGGCACGATCTTGATGTACCACAGGCTTTGCTATTATAGTTGGATCTTATGATGTTTATCCCCCTCTACCTTCTTGTAATGGACTGAGTTTTCCCTTTGAAGTTATCTTATCGGATTGAGTCTTTAAGGATTTGAGAACACTTGATGTATGTCTTGCATGTGCTTATCTGTGGTGACAATGGGATATTCACGTGATCTACTTGATGTATGTTTTGGTGATCAACTTGCGGGTTCTGTGACCTTGTGAACTTATGTATAGGGGTTGGCACACATTTTTGTCTTGACTCTCCAGTAGAAACTTTGGGGCACTCTTTGAAGTTCTTTGTGTTGGTTTGAATAGATGAATCTGAGATTGTGTGATGCATATCGTATAATTAAACCCGCGAATGCTTGTGGTGACATTGGAGTATCTAGGTGACATTACGGTTTTGGTTGATGTGTGTCTTAAGGAGTTATTTTAGTACGAACTCTAGGGCTGTTTGTGACACTTATAGGAATAGCCCAATAAATCAATCAGAAAGAATAACTTTGAGGTGGTTTCGTACCCTACAATAATCTCTTCATTTGCTCTCCGCTATTAGTGATTTTGGAGTGACTCTTTGTTGCATATTGAGGGATTATTATATGATCTAATTATGTTATCATTGTTGAGAGAACTTGCACTAGTGAAAGTATGAACCCTAGGCCTTGTTTCAAAGCATTGCAATACCGTTTTCGCTCAGTTTTGCCACTTGCTACATTGCTGTGTTTTTATATTTTCAGATTACAAAAACCTATATCTACCATCCATATTACACTTGTATCACCATCTCTTCGCCGAACTAGTGCACCTATACAATTTACCATTGTATTGGGTGTGTTGGGGACACAAGAGACTCTTTGTTATTTGGTTGCAGGGTTGTTGAGAGAGACCATCTTCATCCTATGCATCCCATGGATTGATAAACCTTAGGTCATCCACTTGAGGTGAATTTGCTACTGTCCTACAAACCTCTGGACTTGGAGGCCCAACAACGTCTATAAGAAGAAGGTTGCGCAGTAGACACCACTAACCTATTGACATAGTGCCTAGTGCGAGTTTCTATTTTTACTTGTTTTTTTACTTCGTAGAATATCCCTACCAAACGGGGTCCAAATGTAATGAAACTTCTTGGAGATTTTTTTGGACTAGAAGACAACTTGGGAGCCAAGGAAGCATCTAGGGGGAGGCTCGTGGGGCCCACAAGACACCAAGGCGCGCTAGAGGTCCCTAGCGCGCCCTGGTGGGTTGTGGGTCCCATGGGGGTCTCCTCCACCGCCTCAACTCTATAAATACCCAAACTTTCCAGAAACCCTAGGGGAGTCGATGAAACACAATTCTAGTCGCCGCAAGTTCCAGAAGCATGAGATCCAGTCTAGAGCCCTATCCCGGCACTCTGTCGGAGGGGAACACGATCACAGATGGGTTCATCATCCACATTGGAGTCTCTCCGATGATGCGTGAGTAGTTCACCATAGACCTACAAGTCTGTAGGCAGTAGCTAGATGGCTTCTTCTCTCTTTTTTGATTCTCAATACAATGGTCTATTGGAGATCTATTTGATGTAATGACTTTTTGCGGTGTGTTTGTTGGGATCCGATGAAGTTCGAGTTTATGATCAGATTTCTATCCATGAATATTATTTGAGTCTTATTTGATCTCTTATATTCATGATTATTTATAGCCTCGTATTTCTTCTCCGGATCTTTGGTTTAGTTAGGCCAACTAGATTGATTTTTCTTGCAATGGGAAGAGGTGCTTTGTGATGGGTTCGATCTTGCGGTGTCCTCACCCAGTGACAAAAGGGGTAGCGAGGCACACATGTATCGTTACTATTAAGGATAAAAAGATGGGGTCTATTCCTACATGAATAGATCTTGTCTACATCATGTCATCATTCTTATTGCATTACTCCGTTTCTCGATGAACTTAATACACTAGATGCATGCTGGATAGCGCGATCGATGTGTGGAGTAATAGTAGTAGATGTAGGCAGGAGTCAGTCTACTAATCTTGGACGTGATGCCTATATTCCTGATCATTGCCTTGATATCGTCATAATTATTTGTTCTTCTATCAATTGTCCAATAGTAATTTGTTTACCCACCGTGTGCTATTTTCTCGAGAGAATTCACTAGTGAAATCTATGGCCACCGGGTCTATCTTTTATCATATTCGCTTTCCGATCTAATTTTTGCCATATTTATTTTCAGATCTATATTTCCAGAAACCCCAAAATACATTGCTGCACTTTTTCTTTACTTATTTTATTTCGAGTTTGACCAAGATCTATTTATCCAATCTCATACAAACACAATTTATCTTTTTACCGTGGAGGGATTGACAACCCATCTTACGCGTCGGGGTGCAAGTATTTGTTCTTTGTGTGCAGGTACCGTTTACATAGTGTTGCTTGGTTCTCCTACTGGACTGATACCTTGGTTTCACAACTGAGGGAATACCTACCGTAGCTGTACTACATGATCCCTTCCTTTTTGGGGAAATACCGACTCAGTTTCAAGCCGCATCACCGGGCCATAGCTTATGCGCGAAAGTTGGATCCTTTAGAGATGGTTGGCGGGTTCCCACAATACAAAGATGACGGGACTGAATTTTCACCAGCTGATTAGACCCGTTGTGTAAGGGAGTCTTGAGTGCTGGCGAGTCAACTTGTCGTAAACATGGACTTGCAGAAATATCTGGCGGCTTATGATGGCAACAACACACGAATTCAACTGCCAACATTTGAATCTTTTGACTTGACTCCATAATGGCGTAAGCATTTCTTTGCACCCGATGTTGATCTGTCTCCTATCATGCATGATGAAGCCATCTTCCAAGCCTTAACCGTTGTCGACTAGAATTTAGACAACCTTCAGATCAAAGAGGCAAAAGAGTCGGCACAGGATGACTCAGAGGCGTCAACTGCTGGGGGCCTGCAAGGAGCTATCCTGGAGGCAAACAACCCAGATGGCATAGAGGCCGACTTGCAGGAGTAGTTTATACTTCACAAAAGCTTCATTAAATATTTTGAGATCAACTGGAGCCTTGTAATAGGCTTTAGCAAAACACCTGGCTGCTCTGTCATGCCTTCATGCACATTTTAACTTGTGATCCATGACTTGTCTATCGTCTGATGAAGAGTTGGGATCAATGCATGTTAATAACTGACCTTGGACGTCTTGGTCCTGACTATTGTGCAGCTATTGCTGGCACTGATCTTTGATAAGTTACATGTAGCAACTTGTTGATGCACAAGCTCCATGTGGCTGCAAAAAATGTCACCAAATGATAACTGGTGTGAAGTAACCCGGTGATTTTTCCACCGGCGACTTATAGTCATGTTGATTGATTTCTGAAAAGCAGCTGTGGATTAATAACTCGCGACTCATGGTCGATAAAAGCTCAGTGTTGATCACAAGTAACTCAGAGTTCTTTTGACCCGGAGACTTATAGTCATTGCAGTAATGTGATCAAAAGCAAAAAAAATCCTGGAAAATAGAAATAAACAATACACATATATACATTGAATGAACTATAAGTCGGCTTTCGAGGCTCAAGTCTTGCTTCAATGAAGCTGGCATGATAGCCTTGGTTTATCCTCGCTTTCTATAGGCCAGCTCTCACATGACTTAGGCCGCCGTTTTAACCTTGTAAAGTTCGGGGTCATAAAGATTGACGGTCAAGAGTACAACGGGTCATCTTTTTGGAGTAGCATCAAGCAGACAGGCAGGTTTAACCAACATATATTGTGGCGTTTTGCCGGGTCAAAAGAGTGAGAAAGCTAAACTCGGTGAGTTGGAAGCCCCCAAGTGACTAGTGATCAACGAATAAAAGACTCATGCACAATATATGAGATGAAATGACAGAGGCCTGAGTTTCAGGGATGTCGGCTTTATTATATTTGATCATAAAAAGGTATATACATGATATAAGTATGTACAATAACTGAAGCCAGTGGCTCAACTATAGTAAGGCTGAAGATGAGCAATGTTGCAAGGCATGTTGGTCTCCTCCTCAGAGGTACACGACTTGTTGTGTTAACGTATGTCGACGAGATAATATGACCCATTGTTGAGGTTTTTTCTAACCACAAAGGGCCCTTCCCAAGGAGGTGAAACCTTATGCATGCTTGTCTAATCTTGGATCAAATGGAACACTTAGTCGCCTTGATGTCTACTACGCAACTTTATTCTTGTAGACTCGTGTTGGGCCTCCAAGTGTAGAGTTTTGTAGAACAGTAGCAATTTTCCCTCAAGTGGATGACCTAAGGTTACCAATCCATGGGAGGCGTAGGATGAAGATGGTCTCTCTCAAACAACCCTGCAACCAAATAACAAAAATTCTCTTATGTCCCCAACACACCAAATACAATGGTAATTTGTATAGGTGCACTACTTCGGCGAAGAGATGGTGATACAAGTGTAGTAATGATAGTAGATATTGATTTTTGTAATAAGAACAATAAAACACAGCAAGGTATCAAGTAACAAAAGTGAACACAAACGGTATTGCAATGCTTGAATATGAGGCCTAGGGTCCATACTTTAGCTAGTGCAATCTGTCAACAATGCTAATATAATTGGACCATGTAACCATCCCTCAACGTGCGATGAAGAATCGCTCCAAAGTTCTTATCTAGAGGAGAACATAAGAAGAAATTGTTTGTAGGGTACGAAACCACCTCAAAGCTATTCTTTTCGATCAATCTATCAAAGAGTTCGTACTAAAATAACCACAAGTTATCCTTTCCGATCTATCTATCTAAGAGTTCGTACTAAAATAACACCATATGATACACATCAACCAAATCTAAAGTTACCTAGATACTCCAATGCCACCTCGAGTATCCGTGAGTTGATTATATGATATGCATCAAACAATTTCAGATTCATAATACTCAATCCAACACAAAGACCCTCAAAGAGTTCCCCAAGATTTCTATCGGAGAAACAAGGATGAAAACGTGCATCAACCCCCCTATGCATAGATTACCCCAATGTCACCCCAAGAATCCGTGAGTTGAGTGCCAAAACATATATCAAATGAATCAATATGATACCCCATTGTCACCACATGTATTCATAGCAAGACATACATCAAGTGCTCTCAAATCCATAAAAGTATTCAATCTGATAAAATGAAATCTCAAAGGGAAAACTCAATTCATCACAAAAGGTAGAGAGGGGAAAAGACCATATGATCCAACTATATTAACAAAGCTCGCTATACATCAAGATCATGACAACTCAAGAACACGAGAGAGAGAGAGATTAAACACATAGCTACTAGTACAAACCCTCAGCCCCGAGGGTGGACTACTCCCTCCTCATCATGGTGGCCGCCGGGATGATGAAGATGGCCACCTGTGATGATTTCCCCGTTCGGCAGGGTGCCGGAACATGGTCTAGATTGGTTTTTTGTGGCTACATAGGCTTGCGGTGGCGGAACTTCTAATCTAGGGTTATTTTTGGGGGTTTCTGTATTTATAGGATTTTTTGGTGTTGGTTTCACACGAAGATGGGCTTCGAGGGCCCACGAGACACCAGCACACGGGTAAGGCACCAGGCGCGCTCTGGTCGGTTGTGCTCACCTCCTTCACCTTATGGTCCTCCCATGAAGCTTCTAGTGCCTCTTTTGTTCAAAAAAATCGTCAAAAAGTTTTGTTGCATTTGGAGAACTTTTATTTCTGCACAAAAACAACACCACGGTAGTTCTGCTGAAAACAACGTCAGTCCGGATTAGTTCCATTCAAATCATACCAAAACCATAGAAAATTGTTGTAAACATGGCATGAATACTTCATTAATTATAGATACATTGAAGACGTATCGGCATTCCCAAGCTTAATTCCCACTCATCCTTGAGTAGGTAGATAATAAAAGAAATAATTTATGAAGTGTGAATGCTAGCAAAGTGCATAAGTTTGATCAATGATAATTTCAATCACTTTTCCTAGCATCATAAGGACAACTCTTTCTCATAAAACTCATCATGATAAAGCAGCAGTTGAAAACAGAATTTTTGATGTGGAATGCTACCTATCGTATTCCTCATACACTCTTTTCTTTTGTAGCATGGACATTTGGACTTGCATGATTCAAAGCAATACTCTATAATTTTACATGAGGACATCAATACTCAAGCATATCAATAAGCAACCGTGTCTTTCAACATTTCAATGCTAAATAAAGTGTCTTTCAAAATACCAATGCTAAAGAAAGCTATCCCTAGCCCATTATGCTCAATCATTTATCTAGTAGCTTGTGGATATTCATCACTTTGGGACTAATGTCATAGCTTGTGCAAAATGTCATCACTATTATCAACTCTCAAAATAATATAAGTTAAGCATGAGAGTGTTCGACAAACTACTCCAAAAAGATATAAGTGAAGTTCAAACGAGTAGTTAAGTAAATGGGTAGCTATTTGAGGACTCTCTCTTATTTAAAAATTCCAGATCTGAGTATTTTGTTAAAACAACAAGCAAAACAAAATATAATGGCATTCCAATAATAGCACACATCATGTGAAGAAGCAAAAACATAGGCTCAACCGTTACTAACCGATAATTGTTGATGAAGAAAGCTGGGATGCCTACCGTGGCATCCCCAAGCTTAGATGCTTGAGACTTCTTGAAATATTATCTTAGAATGCCTTGGGCATCCCCAAGCTTGAGCTTTTGGGTCTCCTTAATTCCTTTTATACCACAGTTTCCCTAAATCTTAAAAACTTCATCCACACAAAACTCAACAAGAAGTCGCGAGATAAGTTAGTATAAATCAATGCAATAATCTTATCATTCTCTACTGTAGAAAATCACTAAAATTATTATTTAACATTGCATACTAAATGCCTCCGCATATTTAATACTCCTATCCTCAAATAGAGTCATTAAACACGCAAACATAACAACAGTCTGTCAAACAGGACCGTTTGTAAAGAATGCAAGAAGATTCATACTTATTTAACTCCAAAAATTCTCAAAAGTTACCACACTGTAGAAAATTTGTTTTAGCTTGCCGTGTAAAAATTTCAAGATTTTATCACATTCTGACTTTCCATAAGAATTCAGACAATGTTGGAAAACTTTCTATTTTTAAAAAGCAACATGTAGACTTGCAAAACAAGCATGGTAAAGGCTATACTTGACTTTTTCATTGAAATGAAAGATGCAAAACATTATTCTAAATGAAATCAAGCAAATAAAAACAAAATAAAATGACGCTCCAAGCACATATCATGTGACGAATAAAAATATAGCTCCAAGTGAGGTTACCGATAATGTTGAAGACGAAAGAGGGGATACCTTCCGGGGCATCCCCAAGCTTAGTTGCTTGGATATTCCTTGAATATTACCTTGGGGGTGACTTGGGAATACCTAAGATTAGGGTATTTTCACTCCTTATTCTCCTCATATCGATATCTCACACAAAACTTGAAAATTTCAATCACACAAAACTTAATGGAACTTCGTGATATAGGTCAGTATGATAAAGAGCAAACCATTCAATTTGGTACTGTCAAAGACAAGATTCATAATTGTTTCCACACAATGCCTACTGTACTCTATCATCTCCACAATATATATAATTTAATATAAGCTATGGAAACACTAAAACAAGCAAACTATGCATTGAAAACAGAATCTTCAAAAAACAGAACAATCTGTAATGATCTGGACAATGACCATACTTATGTTATCCAAAAATTCTGAAAAATTAGGAGAACGTAGGAAATTTGTATATCAATCCCCTGTAAAAATTTCAGAATTTTATCACGTTACTATGAATTTAAAAAATTATTTTACTGGAAGAAAAAGTTTCTGGTTTTGCACAGAATCAAGTCAGCTATCATCCACACTATCCCAAAGGCTTTACTTGGCACTTTATTGAAAGAAAATCTATAAAACATGATTACTACAGTAGCTTAATCGTGTGAACACACAAAAACAGTAGGTATAAGTGTTGGGTTGTCTCCCAACAAGCGCTTTTCTTTAATGCCTTTTAGCTAGACATGATGATTTCAATGGTGTTAACTTAAAAGTAAGAATTGAAACAAAACAATAGAATCTTGAAACATATGACTAGCACATTTAATCCTAACCCACTTCCTATTCATAGGGATTTTTTGATAAAACAATTTATGGGAACAAGAATCAACTAGCATAGGAAGGTAAAACAAGCATAACTTCAAGATTTTCAACACATAGAGAGGAAACTTGATATTATTGCAATACCTACAAGCATATGATCCTCTCTCATAATAATTTTTAGTAGCATCATGAATGAATTCAACAATATAACCATCACATAAAGCACTCTTTTAATGATCCACAAGCATAGAAATTTTACTACTCTCTACATAAGCAAATTTGTTCTCATGAATGGTAGTGGGAGCAAACTCAAAAAATAACTATCATGTGATTGAAAACTAAAATCATGATGAAAAGTTTCATGGTTATCACCATTAAATATAGCATACATGTCATCACCATAATCATCATAGGTAGCAACTTCGTTGTCATAATCAATTGAAACCTCTTCCAAAATAGTGGATTCATCGACCTCTCCAAATCCACTTTTATCATTATAATAAGATTCAACACCCTCAAAAGTAGTGGGATCATCAGTATCTCGAGTTGACACTCTTCCAAACCCACTTTCATCAATATAATCATCATAAATAGGAGCCATGCTTTCATCATAATAAAATTTCTCATCAAAACTTGGGGGACTAAAAATATCATCTTCATCAAACATAACATCCCCAAGCTTATGGCATTGCATATTGTTAGCATCATGGATATTCAAAGAATTCATACTAACAACATTGCAATCATGCTCATCATTTATGCCAAACATTTTATTGAATTCTTCTTCTATCAATTGAGTGCAATTTTCCTTTCCATCATTTTCAAGAAAGACATGACAAAGATGAATAATATGAGACCACCTTAATTCCTTTTTTTGTAGTTTTCTTTTATAAACCAAACTAGTGATAAAAAATAAACTAAAAGATTCAATTGCAAGATCTAAAGATATACCTTCAAGCAGTCACCTCCCCGGAAACGGCGCCAGAAAAGAGCTTTATGTCGATTGCGCAACTTTATTCTTGTAGACTCGTGTTGGGCCTCCAAGCACAGAGTTTTGTAGGGCATAGGATGAAGATGGTCTCTCTCAAACAACCCTGCAACCAAATAATAAAAGTCTCTTGTGTCCCCAACACACCAAATACAATGGTAATCTGTATAAGTGCACTAGTTCGGCGAAGAGATGGTGATACAAGTGTAGTAATGATAATAGATATTGATTTTTGTACTAGGAACAGTAAAAAACAACAAGGTAGCAAGTAACAAAAGTGAGCACAAACGGTATTGCAATGATTGAAAATGAGGCCTAGGTCCGTACTTTTGCTAGTGCAATCTCTCAGCAATGCTAATATAATTGGATCATATAACCATCCCTCAACGTGCGATGAAGAATCATTCCAAAGTTCTTATCTAGAGTAGAACATAAGAAGAATTTCTTTGTAGGGTACGAAACGACCTCAAAGCTATTCTTTTTGATCAATATATCCAAGAGTTAGTACTAAAATAACCACAAATTATCCTTTCCGATCGATCTATCTAAGAGTTCGTACTAAAATAACACCATATGATACACATCAACCAACTCTAATGTCACCTGGATACTCCAATGTCACCTAGAGTATCCGTGAGTTGATTATGCGATATGCATCAAACAATTTCAGATTCATAATACTCAATCCAACACAAAGAACCTCAAAGAGTGCCCCAAGATTTCCATCAAATAAGCAAGGACAAAAATGTGCATCAACCCCTATGCATAGATTACCCTAATGTCACCTCAGCAATCCGTGAGTTGAGTGCCAAAACATATATCAAGTGAATCAATATGATACCCCATTGTCACCACGGGTATTCATAGCAAGATACATCAAGTGCTCTCAAATCCATAAAAGTATTCAATCCGATAAAATGAAATCTTAAAGGGAAAACTCAGTTCATCACAAAAAGATAGAGAGGGGAAAACACCATATGATCCAACTATATTAACAAAGCTCGCGATACATCATGATCGTGCCAACTCAAGAACACAAGAGAGCGAGAGAGAGAGATTAAACACATAGCTACTAGTACAAACCCTCATCCCCGAGGGTGGACTACTCCCTCCTCATCATGGTGGCCGCTGATACGTCTCCAACGTATCTATAATTTATGACGTATTCCTTGTATTATATTATCATTATTGGATGTTTTACAATCATTCTATAGCAAAATTTATATCATTTTTTGGGACTAACCTATTGACATAGTGGCCAGTTGGAGGATCGAAAGTATGTCTAGAAGGGGGGGTGTGATTAGACTACTTGACCAAATAAAAACTTAACCTTTTCCCAATTTTAGTTCTTGGCAGATTTTAGCTATTGTAGGACAAGTCAAGCAATCATCACACAATTCAAGCAAGCATGCAAAGAGTATATTGGCAGCGGAAAGTAAAGCATGCAACTTGCAAGAATGTAAAGGGAAGGGTTTGGAGAATTCAAACGCAATTGGAGACACGGATGTTTTTCCCGTGGTTCAGATAGGTGGTGCTATCCTACATCCACGTTGATGGAGACTTCAACCCACGAAGGGTAACGGTCGCGCGAGTCCACGGAGGGCTCCACCCATGAAGGGTCCATGAAGTAGCAACCTTGTCTATCCCACCATGGCCATCGCCCACGAAGGACTTGCCTCACTAGCGGTAGATCTTCACGAAGTAGGCGATCTCCTTGCCCTTACAAACTCCTTGGTTCAACTCCACAATCTTGTCGGAGGCTCCCAAGTGACACCTAGCCAATCTAGGAGACACCACTCTCCAAGAAGTAACAAATGGTGTGTTGATGATGAACTCCTTGCTCTTGTGCTTCAAATGATAGTCTCCCCAACACTCAACTCTCTCTCATAGGATTTGGATTTTGTGGAAAGAAGATTTGAGTGGAAAGCAACTTGGGGAAGGCTAGAGATCAAGATTCATATGGTAGGAATGGAATATCTTGGTCTCAACACATGAGTAGGTGGTTCTCTCTCAGAACATATGAGTTGGAATTGTGTATGTGTTCTGATGGCTCTCTCCACGAATGAAGAGGAGGTGGAGGGGTATATATAGCCTCCACACAAAATCCAACCGTTACACACAGTTTTCAATCTTGGTGGGACCGAATCAACAAACTCGGTCGGACCGAAAAGGTAAACCTAGTGACCGTTAGAGATTTTCGGTGGGACTGACATGCAACTCGGTAGGACCGATATGGTTAGGGTTTGGGCATAACGTAATCTCGGTGAGACCGATTACACAAACTCGGTGAGACCGAGTTTGGTAATAAGCTAACGAGAGAGTTGGTCAGGTAAACTCGGTGGGACCGATTTGCTCTTTTGGTGAGACCGAAAAGTTACAAAAAGGAAACAGAGAGTTTGCAATCCCATCTCGGTGAGACGGAGATCCCTATCGGTAGAACCGAATTGCTAGGGTTTGGCAATGGCTTATGACAAGTGAAACTCGGTGGCGCCGG
The DNA here is from genome assembly GCF_003073215.2 of Triticum urartu. NCBI lineage: Eukaryota > Viridiplantae > Streptophyta > Magnoliopsida > Poales > Poaceae > Triticum > Triticum urartu. The sequence goes on from NC_053025.1 coordinate 389,257,177, forward strand.
ATAGAAAGAATCGGTAGGACCGAGTTTGGCTTAGGGTTTAGGTCATATGTGGATATGGAAAAGTAGTTGAGGGTTTTGGAGCATATCACTAAGCACATGAAGCAAGAGGCTCATTAAGCAACACCTCATCCCTCCTTGATAGTATTGGCTTTTCCTAAAGACTCAATGTGATCTTGGATCACTAAAATATAAAATGAAGAGTCTTGAGCTTTTGAGCTTGAGCCAATCCTTTGTCCTTAGCATTTTGAGGGTTCCACTTTCACATCCATGCCATGCCAATCATTGAGCTTTCCTGAAATAGTCATCTTGAAATAGCATTAGCTCAATGAGCTATATGTTGTTATAAATTACCAAAACCACCTAGGGATATTTGCACTTTCAATCTCCCCCTTTTTGGTAATTGATGACAACATATAGATCAAAGCTTCGACAAATGATAATAAGCATGAAATATATCGTCGGTTTGAGAAGTATGTGACAAGCAAGAGCTCCCCCTAAATTTGTGCATATTTAAAATTTGCTTTGGACTGCAAATGCACAAAGAGTTAGAGTCATGGGTTACTCTTCCATGTCACATACATCTTGGTGGAGCGCTTAAAATGATAAGAATGAAATACATGCACTCATCACCAAGAATAGTGAATGATCACATAAGATAGATAAGATGATAATATTAAGCAAACATTAAGTGTAGCTTATGATCAAACACATGATCATCAATGTCTCACGAGCAATGACATAGTATCTCACACAAAAGCAAACAAAGTTCGAAAAACCACCAAATAAAACAAGAGAGAATAAAAGCAACACTCTCTCTCTCGAAGCCTATGATCTATACATTTTCTCCCCCTTTGGCAACAAGTTACCAAAAAGTTCCTAGAAAATGCATAGTGCTAAGTCGACACTCAGGCTTGATCTTCAGGTGGTGGTGGAGTCCGGAGCACTCCAAGGACGAAGCCTTCTGTAGACGTGGTCGGAGTCGAGGCTGAAGTGGGCGCTGGAGCTGGTGGAACTGAGGCTGTAGCTGGTGCAGACGTGGTGGCTCTAGGGTCAGCAACTGGCACTGCAGACGACCTCGGACCTCGTGGCACTCTGGCAAAGGCATCAGTTGTAGTCTTGCCTCTCCTCTCCTGCATGTCATCCTGGAGCTGCTCCACTGCAGTCTGAATCTCTGTCACTTTGACATCCAAGTCATAGAACTTTTGTTCCATGATCCTTTC